>NC_142467.1:6371136-6674166 GCF_049115385.1 Moschus berezovskii | reverse complement strand
TTTCCTACAAAATACTCTATTAAGTATTTGAAATGGCTTTCTCAGAAGCATATTTCCTTAATAGTAAATGTAAAATAAAACTTTGAACACAGGATCACAAATATTCTGTCTGAATGCTTTAGCATATTTAAAGAAATAGAATAGAAAGCAAAAAAAAAAAAAAAGTCTTTACCTTTTCAAGAAATTTTCAAAGATATATATCTGTTATGCATAACATAATTCCCTAGTATTCTCTTTAGGTTCTTTATGCCAAATTTTTATATTTCTGCCTCATGGCAACTACTCCAGAGCATCCTCAACAATTCCAAAACAGATAAATACTCTCCCACCAGAATGCAGCTCATGAGGTTGTCCATGATCTCACCTGTCAGCTGTGTGGCTCAGCTCTTTTTAATATGTATCAATTTAGCCCTCTTGATTCTTCCAGTTTTCTTGTTTGACGATAACCTGGACTCTCTGTAATAATGGAGTGGCCAGGAACTGATTGACAAATAAGCATTCTTTCTTCTTGAATGCTCATGTGATGAATAAGCTATCTCACATTTTCCACTTAGATCCTTCTGTCCTTTGCCAAGAGAGACATCATTAAAGTGTAGTTTTCAGAAAGGCCCTATTGTAATTCTCATGCAAATATAAAATGAACATATCTCTAAAGTTTCATTCAATGTATTACCTAACGAGAGAACCAGTGAAATACATATAAAGTTCAAAGAACACTTGAGGAACTGGGTATTTATGGGTAATATAATAAAGGATTGCTAGTATATAATTGTTGGGTTAGATACAAAACTACTTAATGTACTATACTTGGGGGTAACTTTTCCACTCAAAGAAATTATTTGCACCTTCTGGACCACAAAAAAAAAAAAAAAGAATCTATATATTAAACTCTTCTCCTACACAGTTGTAAAATAGTCCAGTCAATACAAAATAAATCAAAAGTTCAAGCTCAGAACCACGCTGAAAGAACACTCAGTAATATCTTCTGCCTATTTCAAAGTTTCAGGCAATTTTTCTAACATAATTATTCCTATTCACAGACACTTCTATTTTTCTTATTCTTCTATGGAGTTAGATGTTTCCTCTGCACCATGATGGTGCTGTCGTGGTTAGCTTGCTATTTATGTCAAAGTTCCTTCTAAAAACTAGAGCAGCAGAACTTGAAGATCATCAAGATGACTGAGCATGTCATCATTATTTTAATTTCCTCCCACTCCACCACTCCAGAGCTTCTGGCCATTGGAATCAGAGAAGAACAATACACTTCTGAGTTTTTCTTTTTCTTTTCATATTGACATGTTAACATTCTGGTTTATATAAACTGAAATTATTATAGGATGACATTTTCTCCACATGGATCTTCATGCAGACATAAAAAACACAAGTGCTAGGTATCTACTGATCACAGCACTTTCATTTGTGAGAAAACATGACATGCTAAAATCAAATCATGGGATAAAACTGCAAATTCAGAAATAGGCTACAATAAATGTCTTGTGTTTTGGGGGTGGGGATGATGATGGAGGAGGAGAACAGATCTGTGACTTGGGATGGGAAAGCTGCTAAGCCACTCTCATTGGGACCTTGCTCTCTGGACTCCTTGTTTTGAAAGACTTAAGAATACTTGTTGGACATTTTAACCCCATATGTACCCGGCATCTATCCTGAGCTCAATTATTTATTTTCACTTTCTGAATGTAGCCATGAAGCTGCAATTTTTTCCCGATTCTGATTAGTTACAGAAGATTAGTAGAATTTGAGGGCACTTATAAATTTCTGATAGATTATTATAATGTTGGGTGAGTTGTTGCAATGGAACTCTCAGGAGATACGGTCCACCCATTTTTAATTCTCAGAGCTGAGTTACTTTGCCTCATATTAGGTGGCATAAGTGCATTTTCATTAGCAAGCATATGTATTTACTGAATCCTTGTAAAAACCTTTTAAGCTGTTTCCTATTACTATCCCCTTCAAAAGAGATGGCAACTGAAAATCAAAGAAGTTAAATACATTGTCCAATGTCACTATTTATGGGAGAATTAAGACTCAAATTTGTATTTGTTCATAAAGGATAAGTAGAAAAAAATTGTCTTCCACTAATATCCCATTGCCTTAGATCTGAAAAGATATACATCACAGATATTACACAGTTTCTGGTTTACTTTAAATACTGTTTTTATTAGTGACAGTAATTAGTAATAGAGTGATGTAAGTAATAATAACAGTAAGCTGTAATTATGTCAGTTTTTACTATGGTTACAAAATTTTGGTGCTCTCCCCATAAAGTAATTCTTCATTTTGTATCTGAGTGAGCTTGTAATAAAGCAACCGATTGACATACAGGATGATAATATCAGTATTAGTTTTCAAAAGGCCAGGCAGTTTCTCCTTTGCTAAAATTTCCACCCTTGTTATCCAGAGTCACAATATAAGAAATCTGATTACTTATGACCACCATGCTGAAAGCTATAGGCACCCAAGTCAACAGTACCATCTGAGGCCAGATTCCAATCAGATCCCTGCCAAAGTAGCAGACTTTGAGTCAAGCTGTGCTATACCCACTGGACTAGCCTATAGCTAAAACCCACCAAGCAACTCCTGTTGACATCACGTAGGACCGAAAAACCAATCACCTAAGTCCTGCCAGAACCCCTATCCCACAAATAAGAAAATTAGATTAGGAAAATTATTGTTTTAAGTCATCTTCTGAAATAATTTATTACATCAAAATAAATAAGGGGGACACAAGTCAAACATGCTTTCAGATAATTACATATGCTTTTTCCTGAGTCTAACATCCAGAATATAATTTCTCTATAGAAAAAATCACATGAAAATTTACTTACAGTAAGCTCTAGAAACCACAGATTTATTATCATTTATTGAGTAGGTTGATTTTATGAAGCATGGAGCTATGCATTATATATAAATAACTGTCATAGGAATCATATTATCTAGGCTAAGTATATTATACACATTAACAAAATCCAGACATCAAATCGGGTATAGAAAGTTGAGGAAAAGCTGATGGAAAATATGGTCTTTGCAAGAGTATTGAGAGTGCAAGATGGAAATTCTGATTTGTTTTGGGATCTCAGCAATGATTAATAATGATATCTACTCTGTACAATATAATCGCATTATTAGATATGAAAGCCACTGTGAAATGCTCTTTATGATTAAGTAACCAAACAACTGATATTGTTGAAAGCTATGTTTGAATATAAAATATGAGTATCTATAGAAAACCCCTTTTCAACCATTTCAAAAAGAGAAATAGGTATAGAAACATTTTAGGAATCAGTATCTAAGGCATTTTGCCCAAGAAATATGTAAATAGATTTCTACAAAATGTTTTCTTTTCACTTTGCAGTTTATATGGAAAAGCCAATAACATTTGTCTTAACAATATTTCACTAACTCACTTAAAATTGAGGCAGAATATGTTACAAAAAGTAAATAAGGAAATCAATTAAGCTTTGATCACTTATGCTGTATTTAAACCACTTATAAATGGGTGAAATACTGTATGACCTGTGTCAGTACTAAATATTGTACACCTTATTTGTTTCAGAAGTTCAGCTACTCTAGTAGACACCAGAAATATAAAAATAAATGAGACCCTTGAGAATCTCACAGATGAATTAGGAATAAAGATGGAGATTTTTAAAAAGTTATAAAAAGTTATCTAAACTAACTTGAAGACCAGATTTAAAAAAAACCCCAAAAACATCCCATGATAATAATACTAAAAACTAATCTGGAAAAGAGTTATGTTCAGGCAGGAAGAGAAATGTTGTGTCCTTTATTATGTGATAAGGCATGACATTAGCCTTATCATGCACGGATCTTGTTAGTTTGAGCCCCCCAGCTTTAGCCTGGTGGAGCGGCCTCATTCCCAGGCTCTGTTCCTTGCCTACTAATGAAGAGAAGCAAATAGTAACAAAGACAAAAGAACTTCCACAGGAAAGACCCTCCCTCCTTCTCCATTTATTACCCAGTATTTGCACCATGCACAATATATCACAAATTTGTAGTGCTGGAAGAACAGTGACTCCTGAAAGAAAGAGTCTGAAATCAATAACTCATTGAAATTTGAGATAGCACCATTAAAGTGGCATTTTTCGTGGAAGTGGGTAGATCCTAGGGAGCTTTGAATTATACATGCATGCTCAGATTTCTGTTTTAAATTCATTCTCTCCTCCTAGCCTGGGAGTATTAAGGTATATTTAAGTTTATACAAAACTAAGGATTGTACATGTGTATATACATAATGAGATGAAAGGATAGAAACTCACAATCTTGGTTATGGGAATAAATATGAAAAAAAAAAAAAAACTGGTCTGTCACCAGAGAGAAACTTTGAAACTCGCTTCTCAGGAAATGGAGAGTATCCATCATTCTTTACCATGTGAAAGCCTAAAGAAAACGTCTCCTTGATATAATATTAAAATGTATGTCTTAAATCACTAGTCCATGAAGACTCTGACTACCTAGTGCATGAATTTTGGGAATAACCTCAGTTTCCTGCCTACTGGGATGAATATTAGTTCAGGCCCTCAGAGAAGCAGTGACAAAACAGAGAAGTGCAAGAGATTTATTGAGGAAAAATTACTTATGCGGGGAAAAGCGGAGGAAGCTGGAGAAGGCAGGATAACCTGTCAGAGCAGGATGAAATATGACTACTGCAATGGAGAAGGGGAAGGAAGGAAGATACATAGGAATATCCCCGACTGCAGCACAGCTTTGAGAAAGTTTTGGCCAGGATGGAAATATAGAGCCCTTGAGCCAACATCACCAGTGAGACGAGTCTAGCATGTTGTAGAAATTTGTCTTTCTACGTTCACTCATTGGCTGGGAGCATCCAGTGAAAATCAGGGACACAGTACATATGTACTCAGAGGCCTCACTTGTTGGGGAGAAATATAGGTTAGTGAAGTGAACTATAGCTCCTTGCCAAGGTGATGGTTAATGGTGAGAATTGAGGCCTTGAGATCAACTGCAGCAATAGGGAACCTCCTTTCTTTTGGGCCTTTGTCCATGTCATCTGGTACATGGGCCACAGCCACATTTCAGACACAGGCTAAATTTCTACAGACCCCCAAGAGGCCCAACAAGTGCTGTGCTTCCTTCTTTGTGGTAAAGAATGAGAAATGCATCAGGTTGCCTTTTGCGTTGGGGATGGCTCTTAATATACACCTGAACACTGGACCATGATAATACCACTGAGTTGTTTATTCCTGAATCTTTGTAGAGTTTCCTACCTATCATATAAGCACATGTCTTTTTTAATTTACTTTTTTAAAATTTTATATTGTCAAATAGTTGATTTACAATGTTGTGTTAGTTTCAGGTACACAAGAAAGTCATTCAGTTATACATATGCTTATATCTATTCTTTTCTCAGACTTTCCCATGTAGCTTATTATAGAATATTGAGTAGAGTTTCTTATCCTACACAATAGGTGCTCATTATCTTTTTTTATATAAGGTAGTATGTATATGTTAATCTAAAACTCCTAAGCCACCCCTTCCCTCCATGTTTCTCCTTTGGTAGCCATAAGTTTGTTTTGAAGTCTGTGAGTCTGTTTCTATTTTATAAATAAGTTAATGTTTATCATTTTTTTTTACATTCCTCATATAAATGACCTTGGTTGGCAAAGTAATGTCTCTGCTTTTTAATATACTATCTAGGTTGGTCATGACTTTCCTTCCAAGGAGTAAGTGTCTTTTAATTTCATGGCTGCAATCAGCATCCGCGGTGATTTTGGAGCCCAGAAAAATAAAGTCTGACACTGTTTCCACTGTTTTTCCATCTATTTCCCATGAAGTGATGGGACCTTTAAGAATTGTCATAATTATACCTTACCGCTTTCATATAAATGGCTAGTTTGAAAGGATGGGACTAACTACTAAAGATACCCAGAATTTGATAGGGAGACAACCACTAACAAGATTCTTAGGTTTCTTGCTGCTCAGCAGGTTATCCCATGTTCGTAAATATGAGTGGATTATACTGACTAATTAATGGATTGATGTCTCAAGAAAAATAACCTTCATCAGAGAGTTGAGGGTGAACAATTTTAATTGTTTTTTGTTGTTGTTGTTTGTTTTGTTTGTTTGTTTCTATATTGGTGATGAGTATCCGTTTGGTCTTGATAAAAATCTTCCAGCCTGAAAGAAAGCAGGTTCAGAAACACTAAACTGATAGTCATGGTCCAGAGTATAAAAGAGCTGGAGTGCCTCCCCCATGTTCTTCACCCAACAGTCCCAGTAGAGAAATAAAAATACTCATATATCTAGCAGAGGACAAACTTTATTAGCAACATTTCCTCATAGGGAGAGAAATGTGCAGAGTCATGTTTTTTGCCAGTGCCTAGAACATCATGTATAGATGTGAGAGCTGGACCGTAAAGAGGGTAGAGTGCCAAATAATTGATGCCTTCAGACTGTGTTGCTGGAGAAGACTCCTGAAAGTCCCTTGGGCAGCAAGAAGATCAAATCAGTCAATCTTAAAGGAAATCAACCCAGAATATTCATTGGAAGGACTGATGCTGAAGCTGAAGCTCCAGGACTTTGGTCATCGGATATGAGAAGCCAACTCATTGGAAATGTCCCTGATGTTGGGAAAGATTAAGGACAGAAGGAGAAGAGGGTGTCAGAGGATGAGATGACTGGATGGCATCAACATTGCAATGGAGATGAACTTGGGCAGACTTCAGGAGACAGTGAGGGTCAGGGAGGCCTGGAGTGCTGCAGTCCATGGGGCCGCAAAGAGTTGGACACAACTGGGAAACTGAACAACAACAGAACATTTATTGGCAAAATAAATTTTCAACAAATAGTTTAAAGAAAATTAATACCTTTGAAAGAAGAATGTTACTTCTTTCTCAAGACGGACATCCTTTCCCACCACATGCAGGCTAGTAAGTGATGAGAAAGAATAATTCTCCAAACAAGAAAGATCTATAGACCAATCTGGCAATCAGTGGGGTCACTGATCTGAAAATAGATGGCTTCACATTTCAATTACAAAAGTATTAATCCTGTATGATTTTCCCTACAACAGAAGGGCCATTAGCAATTTCTCCTTTAATACCATCTTACTGATTATTCATTTTATCTTCAGGATATTCTTTAGTACTGTAAATTGAAGAACACAGTAACATTTTCCTGGGTACTGTAATTGTCAGAGCATAATCAGCTTTATTTCCTCACTTTCATATTTGAGAGAGAGACAAAGTCACCCAGGTGAATCTACTTATTAATTAAACTATTTCCTGAAAGTGCATTTGTAGTACCCTTTTTGAAATTTTCTGTGGTTCAATATTGGTGATTTGGGTCTTTTAGTTTCCTTTAATTGCATGCAATTTCCACAAAGAAAATCTAGCTTAGTTTTCAAAGCAAAGTGTTATTTTTCATTAGAGGCTTGTTTCATCCTTGTCTATATTTTTAAATAATTATTTACATATTCATTTCTCCTCTCTCACTATTTAAAATGCAGACTGTACTCACAGTTTTATATGAAAGAAAGGGTTTTGAACTAGTGACCTTTATATGCATTTTTAAATGACCTCTGTCTTTTCTAATATTTCACTCTCATATGAGATCTTTCTGGAAGTGAATGACAAACTAAGCTTACTGATTTAATCTAAATTCAGACTTAAAATAATTCTTTCATAGATCTCATTATGCTGTGGCCTAAACCAATAAATACAACCCATAGAGATGTTTTAAGTCAGTTTCTAAAATCTAGATGTTTCAGCTCTATGGCCCTAAAATTGATGGCCTCAATTCTCCACTTGCCTTGTAACCCTGATGAAGCTGATACAAGCACGATGCTCTTTGAAAGTAGAAGTGCTATGCTTAAATTAAGCCCTCTGATGGTGCAGAACAAGTCACATTTTTAGGTGAAACTGTTTCTTAGGTGAATAAGATATCTTGACATGTCAATGGAATATGAAACTCAATTTCACAAGATTTTTCTAGTGCCGAAAGAGATTTAAGTAGAGCTATCATTTTTAGTCTTAACAGAAAGGATAAGTCTTCCTCTACAGACCTCTGCATTCCTTGCCTCTAAAATTTAATTTTCTCATTCTTCATAAAGGCAGTCATTCTTTAAGCCTTCCTGAAAGCAAAATTACATCTCATCGTTGGTCCATTTTCTGTTTTCACGTTTGGAAACTCTTATCATTTCTAATGGCTTCATTGTTCCTTCTTCCATCCCACTTAAGAATCTCTTTATTATTAACTAGACAGTTTTCAGAGCTGCATTTATTAGAAGGGAAAATAGGAACTTAAAGCCTCCTTTAAACTATGTTGCCTTACAAAAGATAATAAATAATTCCACAATCTGTGAAATGTAAACTGGAAGAGTACCCTCAGCTGAATTAAAATTAAGAACATTTTCTCCAAAAGCAGCATCAAAACCCAGGAGGACTGTATAAACAGAGAGAAAAAGAGCTAAAAACAATTCTAATTGAAAAATTAAAGAATTACTTAGAAATAAGAATTTTGAAATGAATTAAAGTTTTAATACTTATTCTGGCATCATTTTATTCTAGAGCCATTATTTATTTTCTGAATGGCTGTATTTTCATAATGTATCAGATGTTACTTCAAATTTTTAAGCAACTTTTATTCTCAATCTTCTGCAGTAACTCCTAAATATTTTTAGTAAAATCCCCTTCTCCCATTCATTACACCCCGGCATTAGCTCAATTCCCCAAATCAAACCTCAGATGTTCTCTACTTATTTTTAATCAGAACAAGAATCAAGGACAACTTTCCCATAAGTACTCACTAATGAGCTTGCCAGTAATCAAATAAACATGTTCACCAATGAGCAGATATTTCTTAAATAGTAACAAACCAAGTAAATTTTACCTGCAGGAGGTACTTTTAGAGGTCTGGTGTCCACAGAGAAGGTAAATATCTCATTAGAAAAGGACAGAAATATTGTATGATTAAAAAAAAACAGAAGTGTACTCATAAATCAGCAGATGTTAACCTCACATCATATGAACATTGCCATTTGGGGCAAGCCATGGTGGGCTAATTTCGTGCCACTGTTCATAACTGCCTTTTAGTTTCTTTTTCATTCCTTTGGTAACCAAAGTTCTCATAGACTCCAGATGTTTTAATTATGGGGTGTAACTACTGATAATGTGATAATGGAAAAAATAATAAAGATTCAAGGGAAATGAAGGTGAGAAAACTCGGGGGTTCCCAGTGGCGCCAGTGTTGGTGAGCTTCATGGAGAAGACGTTGTGTCCTCTCTTTTGGCTCAGTTCAAGTTTGCTCTCTCTTTGCTTTAGGTTTCTTCTGCACCTTCTAAGCTGTGTGTTCATCCAAGAAGTATTTTTAAAGAGGAGAAAATACACTGAATATTATCCCTCTGGAATTCTGTGACTTTCCCTAGCTGCTCTTCTGTTACACCTAAGCCAGGACTACATGTAGATCAGACCGCCAGGAGACTCTTGAGCTGAGGACATCTCCCGTCAAGCTTCATATTCAAGCTTCACTTCCATTTGTGAGGCATGTTGAGAAAATAGAAAAATAGAGAAGATAACTAGGTTGCCTGAATTGTTTATTCACACCCAGAATTCCTGTGAAATTCTGTTACGGCACATCTAGGTCTATTTCACCCATTTCTTCCAAGCAAGCCCGTGAAATGCTGTTTGACTGAGTGTCATGGGTAGTAGTAAAGGTCAAGGAACCTGCTCTGGGAATACATGCTGTGTGAACAGTCACTGCTTGTGCTGTGCAGCTCCCTGACTACTGTATGCTTTAGACGGGAGCACTGTAAAGGATCATTTTCTGCTTTAACATTTTAAATCCCATCACAGTCAATTCCATTCTGTTGGAAGCCTCTGGACAGGAGAAGAAGCAGATTTCACTATGAAAATGACTATTGGCTTTATGATGAGAAATTATATAATCAAATTACTACTATCAATTCATTGCTCATAGGGACTATGAACCCTTATATCACCTTCCAATTGTCTATCTCATTTATATGCTTTTTATGTCATTCCTCAATAGATTGTCATAAGCCTTAGCTACATTTTATGGATTATCTTTATAGCATCTAAAATGCTCAGCTTCCAAGGATAATGTCGTATATCTCACAATGTGTATTTGCAAAGGTACGATGCTAAAGGCATACGCTAGCATATTGGGAGACGACCCATGCTCACACAGGCTGCTGGCACCAGCTTGCCCTTCCCCCTGTACTTTTCCCTGTCTTGATTATTTACGGTTAGTTCCACACATCTTTATTTCTGCCATCTGCGTAGTATCCCAGCTACAGAGCTGAGATTATTTTAATTAGACTTGTCCATAGGTGATCCACTAGTGTCTTGAAGAGTCAAAAACTAATGCCTGAGCTAGTCCATAACAGATTTTGCAACTTTGACCCTCCACGACTGCTGTTCATTTAAAAAAAAATTTTTTTCTGCATTTTAAAATAGAATGTATTCTACATTAAAGATAAATGTTAGTCCAATTCCATTCTTCGAAATAATAGTATTTTGTCCTTCGGGTTGGATTATCATCATTACATTATAAACTGCGCAAAATGACTAATGCAAAATAGCTACTCCCTGTCAATAATCTAAAGTGGTGGATATTGCTGAATACAAACTGAAGTGTGTAGCTTTTTCCATAAAGAATATGCAAATGCAACATAAATGGCACTCAAATGTAAATCACAGAAGGGTTATAATCTTTACTTTATATTCATGTGTACTATTTCTTTTTTAAAAGAATCAACCAACACAGACGTACTTAAAAACAGAAGCAGCTATTTATGTTGGCTAGATCTCTGTGTACTGCTAAATATAATATTAGTGAAATTAATATGGCTCATGAAGAGAAACGGGTGAGGGTACAATGAAAACTTTGAGGATTTAAACTGGATGATACTGTCAGTTGCAACATGAGTGGTATGATAGAAACATTTCAACCTCTTTCTTTCTTTTTTTTTAAATTGAGGAAAAATTTATACAACATAACATATGCTATCTAGGTTGGTCATAACTTTCCTTCTAAAGAGTAAACATCTTTTAATTTCATGGCTGCAGTCACCATCTGCAGTGATCTTGGAACCCCCAAAAACAAAGTCTGACACTGTTTCCACTGTTTCCCCATCTATTTGCCATGAAGTGATGGGACCAGAGGCCATGATTTAGTTTTCTGAATGTTGAGCTTTAAGCCAACATTTTCACTTTCCTCTTTCACTTTCATCAAGAGGCTTTGAGTTCCTCTTCACTTTCTGCCATAAGGGTGGTGTCATCTGCATATCTGAGGTTATTGATATTTCTCCTGGAAATCTTGATTCCAGCTTGTGCTTCTTCCAGCCCAGCGTTCCTCATGATGTACTCTGCACATAAGTTAAATAAGCAGGGTGACAATAGACAACCTTGACATACTCCTTTTCCTATTTGGAACCAGTCTGTTATTCCATGTCCAGTTCTAACTGTTACTTCCTGACCTGCATATACGTTTCTCAAGAGGCAGATCAGGTGGTCTGTGATGCCCATCTCTTTCAGAATTTTCCACAGTTTATTGTGATCCATACAGTCAAAGGCTTTGGCATAGTCAATAAAGCAGAAATAGATGTTTTTCTGGAGCTCTCTTGCTGTTCCCATGATCCAGCGGATGTTGGCAATTTGATCTCTGGTTTGTCTGCCTTTTGTAAAACCAGCTTGAACATCTGGAAGTTAACGGTTCACATATTGCTGAAGCCTGGCTTGGAGAATTTTGAGCATGACTTTACCAGCGTGTCAGATGAGTGCAATTGTGCAGTAGTTTGAGCATTCTTTGACATTGCCTTTCTTTGGGATTGGAATGAAGACTGACCTTTTCCAGTCCTGTGGCCACTGCTGAGTTTTCCAGATTTGCTGGCATATTGAGTGCAGCACTTTCACAGCATCATCTTTCAGGATTTGAAATAGCTCAACTGGAATTCCATCACCTCCAGTAGCTTTGTTCGTCGTGATGCTTTATAAGGCCCACTTGACCTCACATTCCAGGACGTCTAGGAATAGTTAAATAAGTGGTAAGCTAAGATGTATAATCCTCTCTTTGAAGACAAGATTTATAGCAAGTTACACTCAGACTTGTGAGTACGGAGTGAAGATATAATGTGTGGTACAAAAAGATGACTGAAGAATTGGAGAGATACAGTGCATATCATTCTTAGAGCGTGCATGGTTTCTCTGTTCTCTTACTTACTTTCTGCACTAACTTGATTTTTGGTCCATCTCCTTGCTAAACACTTCACATTTTAGTTCCCTCTGAGCCTTTAGGGGAGATTGAATGTAGCAGTTAAAGCTGGTTATGCCCAACAGTCAAGGCAAATTTTGTTTACAGGATACTCCCTGTTACAGTGTTTGGATTGTCTAAATAACAGGCAGTAAAATCGATCAGCTGGAAACCTCCTCATGTTGTAAATGAACAGACTATTTTAATCAGTATCTTCCACTGAACAACCTTTCAAGGGCAGTCTAGTTTTAATATTTAGAAAGCTGCCTATAACCTTCAGATATAACCCATCTGTAAGTATTTATTGAATTAATGATCATGCACTCAGAACTCTACTAGGTTCAATAACAGATACAAAGATTGTATTAAACATCCATGCTTCTGGGAACTTATTTGTGGGAACAAATAAATAAGTTTGTGGGAACAAACTCCCTCAAGTTTTTTAAATGTGGAAAGAATTTTTTATGGTGTTCTGGGAATAAATGTCAAAAGAGACCAGCTTGTAGGAAATAATTTGGGGCTAAATACACAAATACATAGTTTCAAGGAAAAATCGAGACCTTGAACTGAGCCTCAACATTTTCGAAAATGTGAAATCACAGGGGAGATGGTAAAGACAATGTGAATGACAGGGAAAGAGCTGGCTAGGATTCACGTGAGTTTACAACTGGAAATATAAATGAATGGGAACGGAGGAAACAAGTCTGAAGAAGACCATGTAAACGAAACCAAGTAATTCAACTCATTTATGAAGTCATTGTCACTTAGTGGGCCGAGAATAAAGCGAGATCAACTTCACAGATACTAGTGAGGGACACAGACACTTAATTGTTCACAGAGATAACCAAGATGCTGGAGGGCACACCTTGCTGCATTCTAAAGTGAAGACATGAGAATAGAAAGGAGACCATGGAATTGGAAAGGAATAAAAAGGGGAAGAAACATTCAGTTGACATTTAATATGAGTGATATTCTTCCTAGTTTATTTTTTTCCCATTCTTCACCTATAAACTAGTTTGTAAGAAGATACATGTTTCCATATTAGAGATGAGGAAACAGAGCTTTTATGATTTGCACAAGTAGGATATAGAAGTAAGATTTTCACCTTGTTCTATTTTACTTCAAATCATATACTGTTTTCTTTTACTCTCCCACAGATGACAGCAGGGACAAAATATACATGAGGCTTTTACACTGTGAGGATCTCAGTGCTTCTCATAAATTGTAATGTTCCACCCAACCCAAGAGGTTACCATCTGTCCTGTGTATCACAAGTAGCCATAATTCAATTAACACAACTCTATGTTTACTTTGAACCTGATAATGACATTCTAGGCAATCCTACTTTTCCTCTTAACATGGTGCAAAGTCTCCAACCTGCTTTGGTGCCACATTTTATTACCTAGAGTCAGGGGCCCCGTGTTTCTCCAGGTCAAGTGCCTGTCAATGTTCACGGCATCCTTACTGCCTTTCCTGGTTCTCCGGAGTTCTATAGCCCTCCACTGCCGTCGACTTTCAAATACTTTCAGTCAGGTCTTAAAACCCAAAGACAGTATGCAACATTTTCTCTGGTTTTGATATAGGAAGAAAAATTTATTTCTTTGTTATCACCATTTCTTTTCCTCCTTTATAAAACCTTTTTTTTTTCCTACCCAGAGTTCTCATATATTACAATATCTCCTTTCTGTCTTGTTCCCATTCACACCTCTAAAACAATATTTCCTCCAAATCAGTTTGATTCCTAATTCTGTCTTCATAATATTGTACAACAGTTTCATAACGGTCTTGGTGATGATTTAAAGGTCTCTGATCTTAGGATACTCACATTCACTCATTTTTCTCTGTAACAACTTAAAATATATCTTTGAGGGATATATTGTGTGCAAATGTCCAATGCATTATTATGTAGAATTTTGAGAATAAATGAGAAAAAAAAGTTTGAAGCAATATTGAACATCATTGGGAAAAAAAATGTTTCAGTTCAGTTCAGTCGCTCAGTCACGTCCGACTCTCCGCGACCCCATGAATCACAGCACGCCAGGCCTCCCGGTCCATCACCAACTCCCAGAGTTCACTCAAACTCATGTCCACAGAGTCGGTGATGCCATCCAGCCATCTCATTCTCCGTCGTCCCCTTCTCCTCCCGCCCCCAACCTTTCCCAGCATCAGAGTCTTTTCCAGTGAGTCAACTCGTCGCATGAGGTGGCCAAAGTATTGGAGTTTCAGCTTTAGCATCAGTCCTTCCAATGAACACCCAGGATTGATCTCCTCTAGAATGGACTGGTTGGATCTCCTTGCAGTATAAGGGACTCTCAAGAGTCTTCTCCAGCACCACAGTTCAAAAGCATTGATTCTTCGGCGAAATTTCAGGTTTCCTTTAATAATTTTTCTCCCTGAGATCACTGTTCCTCATGTTAACCTATTCTTATAGACTCTGGCCACGAGAAGAAAAGGAAAATGTTAAACGCTGTAGCCAATAAAATTTCCCCAATGTGGCAATTATTTTTGCTTTGAAGAATAAATGACAAAGAAGGTCTTGTGAAAAACCTATGTTTTGGCTGTCACAAAAGATGGTTTTTCTCACTTTTGCATTCTGTTAAGATATTTTTTCAATTCTAGTTGAAATCTTACTATTCTAATAAAGTTTCTTATATTAAAAATCTGAACATACAATTACATTAAAAAATTTGTGGTAAAGCATTATGAAAATATATACATTATTTAAATGAATATAGAAATACTGCAAAAAAGCATGGTTTTTTATTGGGCTTTGAAATAATGCCTTATATATGTTGAAGTTCAGAACTCATTATCAGATTATCAGTGCTTTCTTTCAGATTATAATAACATTGTAATAAGTTATAGTCTCAGAATCTCAAACTCTTAAAAATCTCTTAAAATCAAAATATCTTGAAATCTTTTAAAATTGAAATATATAAAAAATTTTTCTTACAAATATATTTCAGTGTAATCTGTGAGAAGCCATTAGAACAATGCCATTTGAAAATTCTTATTGACTTAACCAAAATTATCAGAAAAAAATTTAAAGGAATCATACTAAATAGAAATAAATAAAGGTTGGATCTAAGTTACTTGGGACAAATTGCAGATTTTAGGACTGAAGGGCCTTTCTAGCAATTTCCCTGTTATAACAGCCTCAATTCTTTCCTCCTAGCAGGTTTGTGCACATTGTTCCTTCTGCAAGAAACATTTTCAGTGTGACTGAATATTTCCTCAGAGATGAAGAAGTACTTCTACTTCTTCATCAGAGATGCATTCACTGATTTTCCAGATTAACTACCATTTGTCAATAGATTTATGTTATGCTAGATGAAAACTAAGTCAGTTATTAGTGCCATATCTGACATGCAGTATATATTCAATAATTGAGGATATAACTAGTACTTCATTTTTATTGAAGTGTAGTTGATTTTGGGAGGCTTTTCTAGTGGCTCAGATAGTAACTAATCTGCCTGAAATGCAGGAAACCCAGGTTCGATTCTCGTGTTGGGAAGATCCCCTGGAGAAGGGAATGGCAACCCACTCCAGTTTTCTTGCCTGGAATATCCCATGGATGGAGGAACCTGGCAGGCTACAGTCCATGGGGTTGCGAAGAGTCTGAGACAAATGAGTGACTAACAATTTCACTTTCATTGTTTATTTACATTATTGCGATAGTTTCAGGCGTACAGCAAAATGATTCATTTTTATGTTAATATATACATTTTTTTCAGATTATTTCAATTATAGGTCATTATAAGATAATATGGGGCTTCCCTAGTGGCTCAGATGGTAAAGCATCTGTCTGCAATGCAGGAGACCTGGGTTCTATCCCAGGGTTGGGAAGATTCCCTGGAGAAGGAAATGGCAGCCCACTCCAGTATTCTTGCCTGGAAAATCCCATGGATCTCAGAGCCTGGTAGGCTACCGTCCATGGGGTCGCAAAGAGTTGGACATGACTGAGATTTCACTTTCACTGATGATAAGATAATATAATTCCCTGATAGTTCAGTTGGTAAAGAATCCGCCTGCAATGCAGGAGACCCTGGTTGGATTCCTGGGTCGGGAAGATCTGCTGGAGAAGGGATAGGCTACCCACTCCAGTATTCTTGGGCTTCCCTTGTGGCTAATCTGGTAAAGAATCCATCTGCAATGTGGGAGACCTGGGTTCGATCCCTGGATTGGGAAGATCCCCTGGAGAAGGGAGGGGCTACCCACTCCAGTATTCTGGCCTGGAGAATTCCATGGACTGTATAGTCCATGGAGTCACAAAGAGTCGGTCACGACTGAGTGATTTTCACTTTCACATAAGAGATACATATATTACCTTGTGTTGTACAGTAAATCCTTGTTGCTTATCTATTTTATGTATAGTGGTTTGTATTTGCTAATCCCTTACTCCTAATTTATATCCCCCTCCTCCCTTTTGCCTTTGGTAACCATAAGTTTGTTTTCTATGTTTATAGATTTGTTTCTGTTTTGTGTATATATTTATTTGTATTATTTTTTAGACTACACATATAAGCAATCTATAGTATTTGCCTTTGTCTGACTTATTTCAGCTGGCATAATGGTCAACCAATATTGCTGCAAATGGCCATATTTCATCTTTTTGTAGCTGAATAATATTTCATTGTATATACATACACAGTGTCCTAATTCAGTCATCTGCTGATGTCACTTAGGTTGTTGCCATATCTTAAGTATTGCAAATATTGCTGAACATTGGAATGCATGTATTTGTTTGAGTTAGTGTTTTGGTTTTTGCTGGATATATACACATGAGTGGAATTGCTGGATCATATGGTACTTCTCTTTTTACTTCTGTAAGGAAACTCCATTCTGTTTTCCATGCACCATTTTACAATCCTACCTAGAATGTATGAATGTTCCTTTTTCTCCACATATGCTCCAATGTTTGTTATTTATAGATATTTTGATAATAGTCATTCTGAGAGGTGTGAGGTGATACTGCAATGTGGTTTTAATTTGCATTTCTCTATTGATTTGCAGTGTAGAGTATCTTATAAAGCAGTCATCTATATGCATTTATTGGAAACATTTATTTTCAACTCTTCTGACAATATTTGTTTTAAAAAATATTGATTTGTATGAACTCTGAATATGTTTTATCAAAACCTCTTGTCTTTGTATTGTTTGGATACATTTTCTTCTATTTGATAGGTTTTCTTCTCATTTTGTTGATGTGCAAAAGCTGTTAAGTTAATTAGGTCCCATTTATTTATTTTCGCTTTTCTTTTACCCTGAGAGACTGGTCTAAAAAATATTGCTACAGTTTATGTCAAAGAGTGTTTCAGCTATGGTCTATTCTAGGAGTTTGATGGTGAGATGTCTTAAATTTAGGCTTTTAATTCATTTAGGGTTTACTTTTGTGTATGGTGTGAAGGAATGTTCTAATTTCATTGATTTACATATGGCTGTCAAGCTTTCTTGGCTTGAAAAGACTATCTTTTCTTCATTGTACATTTTTGCCTCCTTTGTCACTGATTAAATGAATTTAGATGTGTGGGTTTGTTCCTGCATTCTTTATTCTGTTCATTGATCTATATGTCTGTTTTTGTGCCCATACCACACTTTTAAATACTAGAGTATTGAAGTATATGGTGAAATCTAGGTTATATTTCCAGCTTTGTTCTATTTTTCTCAAGATTACTTTGGAAATTTGCTGTCTTTTGTAGTTTAGGATATACATTTTAGGATTATGTTTTTCTGTTTCTGTGGAAAATGTCCTGGGTATTCAAATAGGAATTGCATTTTAAACAGGGATTGCTTTGGGTGGTATGGCCATTGGATACCTTTCCATTTCTTTAAATCATCTTCAATTACCTTAATCAATGTTTTATAATTTTCAGCATATAGGTCTTCCACATCATTGATTAAGTTTCTTCCTAGGTATTTGTTTTAGGTAATTTTAAATGGGAATTTTTTTCTCATTCTGATATTCCATTATTACCATATAGAGATGCATCAGATTTCTGTATATTAACCTGCAACAGCTGAATTCATTTATTCTAAAAATTTTGGGGTGGAGACTTCAGGGATTTCTGTGTAGAGTATCATGTCACCTGCCATTGGTAACACTTTTACCTCTTCCCTTACAATTTGGATACTTTTATTTCATTTTATTGTTTGATCACTGTGGCTCAGTTCAGTTCAGTTCAGTTCAGTCGCTCAGTCGTGTCCGACTCTCCGCGACCCCATGAATCACAGCACGCCAGGCCTCCCTGTCCATCACCAACTCCCGGAGTACACTCAAACTCATGTCCACAGAGTCGGTGATGCCATCCAGCCATCTCATTCTCCGTCGTCCCCTTCTCCTCCCGCCCCCAACCTTTCCCAGCATCAGAGTCTTTTCCAGTGAGTCAACTCGTCTCATGAGGTGGCCAAAGTATTGGAGTTTCAGCTTTAGCATCAGTCCCTCCAATGAACATCCAGGATTGATCTCCTTTAGAATGGACTGGTTGGATCTCCTTGCAGTATAAGGGACTCTCAAGAGTCTTCTCCAACACCACAGTTCAAAAGCATCGATTCTTCGGCGATCAGCTTTCTTCACAGTCCAACTCTCACATCCATACATGACCACGGGAAAAACCATTGCCTTGACTAGACGGACCTTGGTCGGCAAAGTAATGTCTCTGCTTTTTAATATACTATCAAGGTTGGTCATAACTTTCCTTCCAAGGAGCAAGCGTCTTTTAATTTCATGGCTGCAATCAGCATCTGCAGTGATTTTGGAGCCCAAAAAACAAAGTCTGACACTGTTTCCACTGTTTTTCCATCTATTTCCCATGAAGTGATGGGACCAGATGCCATGATCTTTGTTTTCTGAATGTTGAGCTTCAAGCCAACCTTTTCACTCTCCTCTTTCACTTTCATCAAGAGGCTTTTGAGTTCCTCTTCACTTTCTGCCATAAGGGTAGTGTCATCTGCATATCTGAGGTTATTGATATTTCTCCCAGCAATCTTGATTCCAGCTTGTGCTTCTTCCAGCCCAGCGTTCCTCATGATGTACTCTGCATATAAGTTAAATAAGCAAGGTGACAATATACAACCTTGACGCACTCCTTTTCCTATTTGGAACCAGTCTGTTGTTCCATGACCGGTTCTAACTGTTGCTTCCTGACCTGCATACAGGTTTCTCAAGAGGCAGGTCAGGTGGTCTGGGATTCCCATCTCTTTCAGAATGTTCCACAGTTTATTGTGATCCACACAGTCAAAGGCTTTGGCATAGTCAATGAAGCAGAAATAGATGTTTTTCTGGAACTCTCTTGCTTTCTCCATGATCCAGCGGATGTTGGCAATTTGATCTCTGGTGCCTCTGCCTTTTCTAAAACCTGCTTGAACATCTGGGAGTTCACGGTTTACATACTGCTGAAGCCTGGCTTGGAGAATTTTGAGCATGACTTTACTAGCGTGCAATACCATGTTAAATAGAAGCAGAAAGAGTAGAAATCCTGTTTCTGAATTTAGCATAAAAGCTTCCGGTTTTTCACACTTGAGTCTTATGTTGGTTGTGGGTTTGTCATAAAAGGCCTTTATTATGTAGAGGTATGTTTCTTCTGTACTCACTTTGATGAGAATTTTTATTGTGATTGGGATGTTGAATTTTGTCAAATGCTCTTCTTGCATCTATCAAGATGATCATGTGGTTTTTGCCTTTTCTTTTGTTAACGTAATGTATTATTGATATCAATTGTTGCTTTATTTGCACAGGTTGAGCTATCCATGTGACCCTGGAATGGATCCAATTTGATCATGGTGTATGATACTTTTTATGTATTGTTGGATTTGGTTTGCTTTTATTGAGAATTTTTACATCTATACACCTCATATTCTTTATATGATTGATATATCAATCCTGATATATCATATATTTATATGACTGTAAAAGCCATTCAGTCCTGGACTTTCATTTGCAGGGAGTTTTATTTTTAATAGCAGATTCTTTTTCACTCTTAGTGATTTGTCTATGCAAGTTGTCTGTTTCTTCTTGATTCAATCTTGGCAGGCTATATGTTTCTAGAAATTTGTCTACTTTTTCTAGGTTGTCCAATTTGTTGGCGTAGAACTGTTCTTTGTATTTTCTTATGAGATAACATGTGTTTGATTTCTTCCGGGATTTTTTCCTGTAGTTGGTTTCTAATTTCGTATTCTATAGTTGGAAAAGATATTTGATATAATTTCTATCCTCTTAAATTTAGTGAGGCTTGTTTTTTTGTTTTCTTTTCTTTTTTCACCTAGTATGTGATTTATCCTATAGAATGCTCCATGTGCACTTGGGAAAAAAAAAGATGTATATTCTGCTTTTTTGGATGTAGTGTCCTGTAGATATGAATTAAGGCCAACTGATCTATTGTGTCATTTAGGACCTCTGTTACCTTGTTGATTTTATTTCTGAATGATGTATCCATTGACATAGTTAATATTTAACTATTATTAAATATTAAATATTTATATATTAATATATTAAATATTAAATCCAAATTTGACTGGATTATTGGCAGTTTCTCCTTTTTTGCCTGTTAGTATTGCTTTATACATTTAGGTACTCCTGTATTAGTGCATATATGTTACTGGCTGTAATATCCTCTTCAGGTATTGATCACTTTATCGTTAAATAGCACTGTTTTTGCCATTCTATTTTGTCTGGTCTTTGTTCGTTTGACGGAAATGTCTTTCAGTATGTATGTCTTCTGCCCTGAAGTGAGTCTCTTGTAGGCAGTATGTTGAAGGCTCTTATTATTTTTTTCTAATCCAGTCAGCGAGTCTATATCTTTTGATTGGAACATTTAGTCCATTGACATTATTGATAGCTTGGTATTATTGTCATTTTATTCCTCATTTTCCAGTTATTTTCATAGTTTTCCTTTGTTCATTTCCCTTCCTTTTTTTTTTTTTGTGGTTTGATTTTCATTTGTAATATATTTGAGTTCCTTTCTTTTTAAATTTTTTGACCTCTTATAGTTTTTAGATTTATAGTTAACATGGAGTTCATATATTTTGCTTTAAATCTACTTGCTTTAAATTGATAATCTTTGAAGTTCAAATACATTCTCCACAATCTAAATTTTACTCCCCTCCTCCACATTTTGTGTTTTTTATGTCCTCTTTTACATCTTTATGCTTATCATTTTACTGCTGTTATAACTGATTTCACAATTTTTTGATGTGTGCACTGGCTTATTTAAGCGATGTTCAATCCCTACTGTATATTCTCATTTCCTACTGGGATTTTCCCTTTCCTGTAGATTCTTGCTTCCTTTCCAATTAGAGATGACCCTTTAATGTTTCTTGTAAGGCAAGTGTAATATTGCTGAATATTTTAAGTTTTTGCTTGTTTGAGAAACTATTTCTATTATACATGACAATCTTGTTGGATAGAGTATCCAGGTTCTCAGATTTCTCTCTTTCAGAGAAATTAGCTTATGAGAAAGAAGTCAGGTTGTGAGAAGAAATCTGTCTTGTGAGGAACCCCTCATATATGACTGTTTTGTTCTTCTCTGCCTTTAGAATTCTCTCTTTACCCTTGGCCATTTTTGTTATCATATGCTTTTACTTCGTTTGGATCTATTTGAATTCATCCTGTTTGGGACCCTCTGTTCCTGGATATCTGTTTCCTTCCTTGGGTTTGAGAAGTTGCTAGCCATGCTTTCTTCAGATCCATTTTTAATCCCCTTCTCTTGCTTCTCCATCTGGAACCCCAATTATGCATACCTTGGTATGTTTTATATTATTTTATAGATTTCTTATGTTGCTTTCATGTTTTAAAAACTTGTTTTTCTGTCTGCTGCCCTGACTGGATTGTTTCTAGTATTCTATCTTCCAGATCATTCATTCATTCTGTGTTATTTAGTCGGCTATTGTTTCTAGATTGCTATTTATATCAGAAATTGAGTAGTCATTTTAACGTTTGGGTCATCTTTTTATTTTCTAGTTCCTTGTTAAAATGATCTGTCTTTATATTGATAATATCTCTTAATTCAGTTAGCATTTTTTTTTGCCACCTTTTTGAATTCTGTGTGTGACAGATTAATGATCTCTGAGTCATTATTTGTTCTTCCAGGGGATTTTTCTTTCCCTTTTATGTGGAGTAGTTTTTCTGATTTTACATTTTACCAACCTTCTCTTTCTCTATGAATTTACCAACCTTCTCTTTCTCTATTGTGGTTTCGAAAGGGATTTTTATGTGAGAATATTCCTATGTAGCCTGTGTGTCCAATCTCTCTGTGCGAGGGCAGATTTTCACGTGGACACTAACCACAGCCTTCCTTAAGGTGTCCTAGCCACTGTCAGCTTGGTAGGGAGTGGGGTTGATGGAGGATTTCAATGCATGGTGTGTGAGGCGGGGCTTCTTTTCTGCTTGGTGGCTCTTGCCTTGTCAGGGGTGAGGTCTGCTGTCAGTGCTGGAGGAATCATCCTGAGAGTCAGGCTCAAGCGGTCTCTCTCCCCTTTCAGTCTGCAGGGAGCGCTGGAGTATGTACGGCGTGCGTGCTCGGAGGTCGACTGAGCTGTCTATGTAGGAAGCATAGGTTCCTACAGTAAGCACAGGTTTACCCCCGAGGATGCACCCCTTCACTTGATGTGCTCATCCCAGACCTAGTGCAAGGCCCCGGCAGAGAGTGGCCGGGCTGGGACATTTGCTAGACTGGGGACTGAGGCACTGTGTCTTCGAGAACTGAAGCGACCGTGTGGATTCCAGAGATCCGTAGGGGGTGCGGAGGGAGCCAGCACTCACTGCCTGCGCCCCCGCCCCGCACCGCAGGCCACACCTCTGAGCCTCGCTCTGCCCCGTCTTCGCCCTGCATCCAGGGCCCGCCTGCCCCAGCTGGACCACCAGCCGATGGTGTGCAGCGGGCAGAGCCGAGGGCAGGCCCGGCCACGGCCTGCTGGGCGTGGGGTTCTCAAGGCACAGCTCGAGCGGGCCCTCGCGATGACCGCTGCTGCCCCTGCAGGGCCATGCCCCTGGCCCCGAGGTTGTCTCTGCGTAGCTGGGAGTTGTTTCCGCGGCCGTGACCGGCCCGGGCCCTGCCCCAAGCTGTGGTTTGGACTGAGAAATGGCCAGGGTGTTCACCTTCCTTGGACCGCGGAGCGCGGTGAGGCGCAGTGGCCAGTGCTGAGCCCTCTCTGCCACGTTTTTTGCAGGAGGGCATCCCTGCACCCTGTATGAGAGGAGGGTCGGCCTCTCCAGCCCGCCTCTGTCCCGGCGGTTCAGATAGGCTCATCAGTTCAGGCGCATCTCCTCCACCAGGACCCAACACTGGATGCCCCGTCGACGGCTTGGCCGGCTTGCTCCCCAGGATAAGGGTCTGCCGGAATGTTCCCTCCCTTCCTTTCAAATGCCTCCCCCGTGGGTGGAGGTCTCAACTGTCTGCTTTTTTTTTTTTTTTTCCCATCCTACGTCATTACATGGGACTTTTTCTTGCAGTTTTGGTTGTAAAGGAGTTGTTCGGTCAGTTTCCAGTTGGTTGTCGTGCTGGGAGAATTGTTCCACGTGGAGATATATTTTTGACGTGTTTGATGTCTTGGGGGAGGTGAATTCCACATCCTCCCCTCCGCCGTGTGGGAATGACCCCCAACCGGCACTGTTACTGACTGTATTTAGGATAAAAACAACATCTTACTGTCTTATCATCATCACATTATTATTTAGCTTAATCTTTTCCCTGTAATTATTCATGCATGGAAGTCTGTGGATATCAATGCCACATTTTACAGATTGGCCTGAAGAATAGGGATTTTTTTGAATCTGGCACCTGCGAGGTGGCTTCTTAGGTATACTCTTCCTGATTAACTAACTGTTCATAATTTTTAAAGGCACAATACAATGTATTATACTTTTAAGACATGTCAGGTAAAGAATATTAAGTATAGATATAATTGAATTAAAGTTATGTGGACTAATTTCTTTTATCATCACCTAAGACACAGACTCTCTAGACTGATTAATTTACTATATTTTCCCGTAAAACAAGCCTGCATTTTTCCTTTACCAGGACATGTCTTTCTCATTAAAACTTTAGATCAGTGAGATTTTTGTATTTGATATTTGTAGAACTCACAATTCCATACAACAAAATTAAGATCTTGCTTTTGGCATGAAAATATTTTACATTTTATTTGAAAAAAGGTAAAATTTTAATTTATAAGAAAAACTGAATAATGATAATATTAAGTGGGATTAATAGCAATGTCCCCACTACAGATTTCATCTACAGACAATTTTTCAGCAATGAATTTTCAGAGTGCTGTTGTTGTACAGTGTCTAAATAATGCTTATACATTTGGTATTTAAATGGCTGAGTTTTAAATGACAGCAATATCACTCTTACGCAAAAAAGGTCTAGTTAGAAAAAAGGCAGAACGTCTTTAAATTGGAGTAACATTTGAAAATGTACAGAAAAATGCTTTAACTCAATAAAATTGGACATTTCATTATAACTTATTCATATAAACTATTCAAATTGTTGAGCTGTTTTTGTTCTCATCTTAATTTAACATGAAATAACAAGCAACTAAATGTTATCTTTGCCAGGTATGATTTAACATAAGATATTCTGAACTTAGTCAAATGAAAAGTTGAACCAATATCTTCATCTCTGTAACAGTTTTTTATACAAACTACTGACAACTCAGAAATGCGATAGCAGAAAACAGGAACTATCAAAGATAGTTTTAATGGTTTAAAGCATAAAATAAATTGAAAAGAAAAATATGTATAAGTTATAAAAAATGTTTTTCTCATTAGTGCAAAGAAACATGCATTTTGTTTTGTATTTGAAGACTATGAAGCATCCTAAGGGCTTTTAAAAATACTTATTTAAACCTTTTAAAGTCTACTTTTTTAAGGAATATTAATTTTACAGACTTTTTATGTAAAAAACTGACTCACTTTCAAACACCTAAGATTTTGTTAGTCATTAAAAATATTAAACTATTAGATAACCATTCAAGGCAGTGTTACAAATGGCTGAGTTATTTTCAATGAAGACTCAATTACATGTCTTTATTTTTCTTTCCCTTTGATATGAGCAACCATCAGAGAGGAAAATCATTTCTGTGATGGACAAAAGACATTTCATATTGACTCTGAGGTTTCCCAGAGAATGGAGAGGATAATGAAAAATAAAAAGGAGTGAATAAAGAATGTAATGCTTTGTAATCTTGAAATCTATTTTTAAAGAATCTGTAACTGAAATCCACTTCTGAATGACACCATACAACATTATATCTAATGTTTCACCAGAAAGACAGCTTTTCTTTTCAAAAAGTTTTATCAATTATATATTTCAAAAATGCCAGGCAGATGAGAGCTTAGTTGGCCTAAACTGTCTTAAATCCCGGCAGGTCAACGGGGCCATTGATTCTGTTCTTTGGACATATCATGAATGTTTTATGAATTGTTGGGTTTCTGTCATATGAGGAAAATATCTCAGACAAGATACTTTGAAAGAATAGTTAGTTTGTTTTTCTTTTTTTTGCTTAAGTTTAATCCTACTGTCATTTCTTTTTAGTAACAATCTTAACTTGCTTCAAGTCCTATCATTAGTTCAATAATTTATGTAAACAATAAACTCAAAAAATTGATCCCCCAAAGTAGACTTTCTTCAGTAGAGACTAAATGACAATTTACAGCATATTTCAATAGCGCATGATTTTTTCACAAATTTCATTAGCACATCATTGATTGCTCATTTTTCAGCTCTCAAAACAATTTAACATAGCCTCTTTCATGCAGAGGATAACATATTCATATTATTTGATTTTTGATGAAACCAAATGACCCTTTAAATTTGCAATAGAGTTCTTTAATTTTGTATGAGTTTCTTTACTGCTGTTCATTTAATTTTCTGTTTCCATTAACCATCTGCAAGCATTTGACTCTATGACAATTATTCAGCTGTGCTACATCATGACTGACATATTTAATAAAAAAAAAGAAAAAAAGAGGAGAAAATGGAGGAGGGTTAGGGATCATAAGAGAAAGGAGGAGAAAGCAATCGAACACAAATGTCACGGTTTGGAATCATGTATTTTCCATTCAGCTGAAACATCTGAGTGGTAATTATTGGTCCAACTGTAAATCTAGCCTAATTGCATTTTGTCTTCATTTCTGATAAGCACTTCACAATGATGATGATTACTCTTGCTAAATGCATTCGTTCCATGAATGTTTCCCCACACTGATGGCCACAGGGCCTTGCAGATAAAGGCTGCAGACAAAATGGCTCAATTCTGCTGCAACTAAATCAGTATTGATTTCTTTTTCCCACTAGAAGAGGGTCTTACTATATATGCCTTTCATTTATCTGCCTACCCACCACATAGAAGGATTTGGTCAGTATATATGAGGGTGTACTTTAATTAACTGTCATAACTGAGAGGCCAATCCTGGGCAATTAGCACTGATTAACTTTGTCACTTTTCTGACAAATAAAGAACATTACATCTTGCCTGTTTCCTTAAAGCTTCAATTGAAAAGAACCCCACTGTTTGATTTAATTTTTCTTTGTACCCTAGAAACCTCTGCCATGTTGATCTAAATAATATTTGCCTCTTTATACTTAAGCTTTATTTCTTTCCTATTATTGAATACCCAGTGAGCCTTTTCAATGATGGCATGGGGAAAAGCTGTTAACATCTTTTCATAAATCTCTGTATTTCATAGTAGGGCAATTAAGCTAAACACTTAGATTTCTACTAGAAATAAATGAGCAAGTGGAAGCAAATGGCTATGGAACTGAAGGCCATTATATGGCTTCAGCATTGCAGTTCAGCTTTTTAAACTCCGTGAGTGTTCTCACAAAGAAATTCTAGAAACATTGTAGTTCTGGAGGCTTTCTGAGAAAATCTCAGTTACACAGCATCAAGGAAAGGTTACACAGACTGCAAAACACATTTAACTATTCATTTGGCTGATTTAGACATTTCATCTAACTTCTTGAAACATTTATGAGCAATACTCAACTCTACCTTCGCCAATGGGGCAAGGGAGAAAGACTGTCATCAGGCTTCTGGAAAATCCTCTGAAGAGGGCTTATGATAACCCAGGGCTGAACACCTGCAGATGCTGGATAACAGTGGAAGGTGTAAAAAGCTAATATAACAAGAAATATGAAAGCTGCAGTCACACAGCAGAAAGAATCTGGTTCTTAACGTCTGGTATAATTATAAGAACGTGCAGAAATAAATCTTGATAGACTATAGGGTGCTTCCCCAGTGGCTCAGATGGTAAAGCGTCTTCCTGCAATGCAGGAGACCTGGGTTCGATCCCTGGGTCAGGAAGATCTCCTAGAGAAGGAAATGGCAATCCACTTCAGTACTCTTGGCTGGAAAATTCCACGGATGGAGGAGCCTGGTAGGCTACAGTCCATGGGGTAACTATCATAAAACCATTCTCAGTGGACCATTACTGGCTTTCCCATCATTGAGTCCTCTTTTTATCCTGAGATGGCCCCTGATTTTCATTTGGTTTTCCATCCTTTCCGTATGTCCAGTCTATGTGACCTGAAACTGAGGTTCTGCTCTATGTAAACCAGGTCCATCCTTGAAAACGATTTCCTGGCCACCTGATTCATTTAGGGGTGAACACAAGCTGAGCCAATCCAGTCAAAGTGACTCTCAAGGCTCTTTGACAGTATCTCCTTCCACAGGGCTGTAACAGGGGAGCATCTGTTGTATCCACAGACCTTGCCCTTATGCACAGCACAGAATGAAGTGAACACAGTAAAGGCAGAAAGAAAACAGGAGCCAGCACCATCACTTATTTAGTGTTAGTTGCTCAGTCGTGTCTGACACCTTGTGATCCCGTGGACTATTAGCCCACTAGGCTCCTCTGTCCATGGGATTCTCCAAGCCAGAATACTGGAGTGCGTTGCCATTTCCTTCTTCAGGACATCTTCCCGACCCTGGATCAAACTTAGGTCTCCCACATCGCAGACAGATTCTTTACTGTCTGAGCCACTCCCACTAAAGCCTACAATTTACATTTCTGCTTATCGAGTCAATACAGTCTCTGGTTGCTTAAGGCAGTTTGCATTGATTTTTCTGTCACCAAAATAGTTAATTATAGAGACTAAATCTATTTGAGCAAGATTATAGAGCAGCATGAAAAGCAAATAGACATAGGTAAGAAGATGTTCAAACTTTGGTTTGGAGCAGGAACAACTTATCTTCTTCCACTGTCCTCTTAAGCTTCGTTGACTGAGTGTAAACTTCCCTGATCCAGATGAAAATTCTAACAGGATCATGCTTTTACTTTCACATTATATATCATAAATAGTCCAAAAATTACTCTTAGTCTCAGAGACTCAGAAAAATAAGATTGCCCAAGTCCCATAGAAGAATAAAAACTCTAAGTGTGCCTCCCTATTCAGTCTTTCTTTTTTTTTTTTTAACCAGCTTCACAATGAAAATACGTACAAGAAAGAACACGGTTCTTCATTTTTCTCTACTCTTTATTAACTGTGGCTACAGAACTGGGTGATTAGGGCCATGAGGCTTAGGATGAACTTTGGGGAAATAAAAGAGGGGAAATCAGTTTATTTAGTTACCGCTGATACAATAGACATAGACAAGATGGAGTGACATTGAATTGGGCAAGAAAAGTGACTTCAGAGTCAGAAAGATGGCTAGCATCTCTTCAATGTTTCAAGGTCTGTGACTTCAGGGTAAGTTGATAAACTTTAGCCTTTGCAGCTTGAGTTGAAACCTGTCTTAGAGGGGCTGTAAGAAACACAAGGTCAGTGTACACAATGGGCTTCCCCATTGTAGATGCTTAGTAAATTGTTAAAATTATTTGGGAAGATTTATCAGCAGGGAGTGCAAGCCAATGAAGAATGATTACTTAGTTTGAAGTGTTATGATTTTCCGTGTGAAAAAAGGTAAAAAAAAAAAAAAGGGAGAGAGAAAATCAATGTTATAGACTTATTCTAATTATCCTGAGGTATAAACATTTGGAATCAGGAGTTAATTATTTCCAAGAAGGGGAAACAATAACTACAGTTGAGCGATGAGGCTTAAGCCCTTTGTGAGGAGTTAGCAGTGTCGGCATCCCTGAGAGTGCGTTGAAGAGAGCTTTACAAGCACATTCATAAGCGTTGGCCAAATAACCTATATAAGCAAATGTGATGAATATCAGAGATAACAACATGCTGCGCTTCTCAGAAAAAATATTACTTTGTGTCTCATTTACAAACACAGCAAACTAAAGCTCATCTCAGCAATGATTTCCTTCCTCAAGGAGTTATGCTTGTACACGACTGCATGCTCCTACAATTCTTTGTGTATTGCATTAATGTACTTTGTAAATTGGGCTGCCACATGCACTATAAAACATTTACTTTTTCAATTCTGGGTGTTAAGGTTCCACAACTGGATATGTGTTAATGGCTGAAATATCAGTAGATTGGACCTGTTTGACAGTAAGGGGTTTATTTAAATTACTGCTGTCTCTAAATGAAGGCTGTATTTTCCCCTTATACAGGAATATATAGGGAATTTGTACATGAAATATATTCTTGACAAAGAGCATGTATTGTTTTGAAAATGAGAAATTAAGAAAAATTATTATGAAGTGTGATTGTTATCACAACATAGACAATAAATTGATTAATATGACTTTTATCGTCAAAAAATTTAAAATTTGCTTATTATCATGAAAATAATGGAGAACGCTTAGGTTGGTTCTATAGGTAGACGTTGGAGATTACTTTGAGGGTTAGAGGCTTTATTAGTTTTTTATGACTACATAAAAAATTATCCCAGACAGCAATAAACAATGTAAACATGTATAAAGCAATACACATGTACTGCCTCATGGTTTCTGTGGAATAGGAATCTGGGCATACCTTTGTTGCACCATTTGCTCGTCAGGGTCTCAAAACACAGAAACAAAAGTGGTTGCCATGCAGCATTCTATTTTTTTGCTGAGGGCCCTCTACCAAACCCAAATGGTTGTTAGCAGAATTCCTTTCCTTGTGGCTGCATGACTGAGGGTTCATTTTCTTACTGGCTACTAATTGGAGGCTATGCTTAATTCCTAAGCGCCCATCAGGTCCTTGCCCTTTGATCTCTGCATAAACACTTGGCTCATGTGATTACTCAAGGCCATTCAGAAACCGTAAATGGCCTACAGGAAGGTCCCAGTCTGTCTTTCACAGAGCTTCCTTGATTAGGTCAAGATCCCCAGGATAATCTTGCATCTTAATTACTGCTTAATCAGTCAAAGACAACTGACTAGTGGCTTTAATTATATCTGAAAAAATGTATCATACAGTTTTTCATACAATTTATCATAGAGTTTAATCTCATCATATTCAAGGGTCCTTCCCACAAGCAAGGAGAGAGATTACAGAAGTTTTGGACTCCAGTGTATGTTAGCCTTGGGGACAATCTAGAATTCTGCTTACAAACGAACTTACTGGAAAAAAGTATCCTTAATCAAGACTAACTTTCTTTCCCCCAATATAGATGCCGTTCAGTTCAGTTCAGTTGCTCAGTCGTGTCCGACTCTGCGAACCCATGAATCACAGCACACCAGGCCTCCCTGTCCATCACCAACTCCCAGAGTTTACTCAAACTCATGTCCATCGAGTCGGTGATGCCATCCAGCCATCTCATCCTCTGTCATCCCCTTCTCCTCCCCTGCCTTCAATCTTTCCCAGCATCGGAGATTTTGCAAATGAGTCAGCTCTTCGCATGAGGTGGCCAAAGTATTGGAGTTTCAGCTTCAACATCAGTCCTTCCAATGAACATCCAGGACTGATCTCCTTTAGGATGGACTGGTTGGATCTCCTTGCAGTCCAAGGGACTCTCAAGAGTATTCTCCAACACCACAGTTCAAAAGCATCAATTCTTTGGTGCTCAGCTTTCTTTATAGAGGTAGTGATTAAAAATAATTCACCGAATCCAACTCTTTAAACAAATCATGAATAATCCTGGTTCTTCTAGTTTCTTTTTATACTCTTTATTTCTCATACTCTACAATGAGACATTGTGTAGAGATAGCTGCTTCTTGCTTCAGTATTATCATTTCTAAAACTTCGTCATTGTTTATTTATTTGTGCAAAAACAAATCTGTAATTAGGCAGACTTCATCAATTCTTTGATTCCATCTAAAATGCTCGGAAAAATGTGGGCTGTGACTCTGTGATTCTGTAGTTTCCATTTCTTTAAATGTAATTATCATTTTGCTTTAATTGGTGCCATCCATCCATGTATTCTATTTATGAAAATGGAGGTTTGACGTCTTTGTGACAGAATAAGCTAAATTTATCCTGAAGTCTGAACAGAAACTTGGACCGTGCTGTCTATTTAGTAGCATTATACATCCAGTAAATTTAGCAGCTAACTTTACATTCAATGTCATAGAGAGTTAAAAATATAGGATAAAACAAATCTTCACAGTAGAAGCTGGAAGCCCACATTTAAAATATTCAGTTTTTCTATTTTAAGTTTGATATTACACTTTTCCAAGTAGTACATTAGGGTACTGATAATACTCCATTTTTCACCCTAAGGATGTGGTAAGGGAAAAGCAAAGTATTAGTTCAGGTATTACTGCAAGTACAGCAGTCTGTGGGGATGGGTATGGATGTACACGCTCATGTCTATGTAATGTGAATGACTGCAAACAAACAAAATTTATAGTTATAAGTATTATTTCTCAATATTATTTTTCAATTTGAGACCAAGTACACATGTTACAGGTTCTTTCTCTTTGCCAAGATGTTTACTGACTATTAGGAAGTCAATGGGCGTAAAATTGTCCTTAAAAAGTGCTATCCATTCTGACAAATAGTTTATTTCAAAAGGCAGGTATTTATTTATTCAAATAATCCTCTCTCTTCTCACTCTCTCTCTTTTAACTTTTATCACCAATTATAGGTACTTTTGAACTGTTGAAGATCCTAAACATAGGCTAAGTGGTTGACCCAGACATCCAGGGCTCAGGAACTCAACATAGCCCCTGAGTCTCTTGATTTGATCCCAACAGTATGATCGCAGGGCCTTCCATACAGAGCCTTTCATGCTGTAATTGATGGAGCAGCTAGTGTCCTCCCTGAACTCCACGGGCACCCGTGTGCAGTGTACCTGCAAGAGCCTGTCCTACACAACGTTGGCTCAAATTCACATCCGTTGAGTCGGTGAGGCCATCCAACCATCTCATCCTCTGCCATCCCCTTCTCTTTTTGCCTTCAACCTTTCCCAGCGTCAGGATCTCTTGCAATGAGTTGAGTCTTCATATGAGGTGGCCAATGGGTTGGAGCTTCAGCTTCAGCAACATACCTTCTAATGAATATGCAGGATGGATTTCCTTTAGGATTGACTAGTTTGAGCTCCTTGCTGTCAAAGGACTCTCAAGAGTCTACTCCAAGACCACAATTTGAAGGCATCAATTTTTTTGCACTCAGCCTTCTTTATGAACCAACTCTCTCATACATACATGACTACTGGAAAAAACAGGGCATTGACAATATGGACTTTGTCAGCAAAGTAATGTCTCTACTTTTTAATACGTCTTCTAGATTTGTCATAACTTTCCTTCCAAGGAGCAAGCATCTTTTAATTTCATGGCTGCAGTCACCATCCACAGTGATTTCGGAGCCCAAGAAAATTTGTCACTGTTTCCACTTTTCCCTCTTCTATTTTCCATGAAATGATGGGGCCAGATGCCATGACCTTAGTTTTTTGAATGTTGATTTTAAGCCAGCTTTTTCACTCTCCTCTTTCACTTTCATCAAGAGGCTCTTTACTTTCTTATGGCCCTCAACCATTAGAGTATCATTTGCATATCTGAGGTAGCTGATATTTCTTCTGGCAATCTTGATTCCACCTTGTGATTCATCCAGTCCAGTTAAATAAGCAGGGTGACAATATACAGCCTTGTCATACTCCTTTCCTAATTTTGAACCAGTTTGTTTTTCCATGTCCGTTTCTAACTGTTGATTCTTAACCTGCATACAGGTTTCTCAGGAGACAAGTAAGGTGGTCTGGTATTCCCATCACTTTAACAACTTTCCACAGTCTGTTGTGATCGAAAAGTCAAAGAGTTTTACATAGTCAATGAAGCAGAGGTAGATGTTTTTCTGGAATTCCCTTGCTTTTTCTATGATCTAACACATGTTGGCAATTTGATCTCTGGTTCCTCTGCTTCTTTGAAACCCAACTTGTACATCTGGAAGTACTCAGTTCAGAGAACTAAACTTGAGAAGCCTAGCTTGAATGATTTTGAGCATTACCTTGCTAGGATGTGAAATGAGCGAACTTGTGTGGTAACTTGAACATTCTTTGACATTGATCTTCTTTGGGATTGGAATGAAAACTGACCTTTTCCAGTCCTCTGGCCACTGCTGAGTTTTCTAAATTTGCTGACATATCAAGGGTAGCACTTTCACAGCATCATCTTTTAGGATTTGAAATAGCTCAGCTGGAATTCTGTCACCTCCACTAGCTTTGTTCCTAGTAACGTTTCCTAAGGCCCACTTGACTTCACACTCTAGGACGTCGGACTCTTAAGTGAGTGACCACGCCATTGTGGTTAACTGGGTCCTGAAGACCATTTTTGTACAGTTCTTCTGTGTATTCTTGCCACCTCTTTTAATCTCTTCTGCTTCTGTTAGGTCCCTACCATATCTGTCCTTTATCGAGCCCCTCTTTGCATGAAATGTTCCCTTGGTATCTCTAATTTTCTTGGAGACCCCTAAGCCTTCCCATTCTGTTGTTTCCCTCTGTCTCTTTGCATTGCTCGCTGAAGGGGCCGTCTGGTCTCTCCGTGCTGTGTCTGTAGCTCTGCACGCACTCGGCTACATCTTTCCCTCTCTCCCTCGGCTCTCACTTCCCTTCTTTCCGCAGCTCTTTGTAAGGCCTCCTCAGACAACACCTCGTTGCATTTCTTTTTCTTTGGGATGGTTTTGATCACTGACTCCTGTACAATATCTCTAGAGATTTACTTTTATATTTAACTTAATATGAACTCTATCAAAATTCTAAACCATGATGTGCCTAAGTTTCTCCTTCCATAAAACCATCATGCATATAACTTGAGGTTTCCACTTCATCATATTCCTTTAAATGCAAGTAATGTGTTTCTTTCCATTACTTGAAACCATCTGAGAGGATCTTTGTTATTGATCAAATGTGTTTTTATTTTTGTCAGCAAAATATGTTTACATACAAATTCTGTATGTGTGTATGTGTTTGCAATTTCAATGCTAAACACTGGAGTTGAATTTTTGAAAATATACCAAATATCATCAAATTATAAATGTATGGAGAAATCATTTTCATTGAAATTAAGTTCAGATTTATCAAAGAACTAATTTTCTTCTAGAAGTGAAACCATTGCTATTTTTCTTTAATCAAAAGCAACATTACAAACAAATTTTCAAATTTATGGTAAAAGCTTCTGTGATTCTAAAATCACATGCGTGTTTGTGTGTACGAATATATATGTGCATACATACATATTTATATATATCCTTAATATATGCACATGTAAAATTCACATGTTTACTTCTCATTACTCTATTTCCTTTCAAAATTTCACCTTTGCCATACCTGATTATTTTCTTTTTATTTTGAACAAAAAGTAAAAAAGTAATATTTCCACCATTTAAGGTTTCGTTTAGACACTGATTATCATTAGAAAGTGACTATTTTGTCTCATGTTTTAGATTATGATTTATTTTTTATATGTTAAAATGTTAACTTGAGTCTGGTAAGTGAAGAAAAGTCTTTGCAATCATAGAACCCCTCAAAAACTCAAAGAACTCAAAAATTGCTCTGTTAAAACAACAAGCTCCAGAGGGAGAGCTAGCAATATAAAAATCACTTAGGCAATGGACACTCTACAGAAAAGAAAAAAAAAAAAACAGAAAACATGCTGTCCAACCTCTACTGCTTATAGCTGCCCAGATTTCCAAGGGCATCAGGTTTAATGAAGATACCTGATCCCTCACAGATCCTGACTGATACAGTATCTAACAAGCAAGGTATGGAACCAGAGGCTTTTCATCACTGCCAAGCACGGCTGAGCCTAACCCAGTGGCCCCACACAGGGAGCCTGAATTTCAAACCCCTCAGTTCAGTTCAGTCGCTCAGTCATGTCTGACTCTCCGCGACCCCATGAATCACAGCACGCCAGGCCTCCCTGTCCATCACCAACTCCTGGAGTTCACTCAAACTCATGTCCACAGACTCGGTGATATTATCCAGCCATCTCATTCTCGGTCGTCCCCTTCTCCTCCCGCCCCCAACCTTTCCCAGCATCAGAGTCTTTTCCAGTGAGTCAACTCGTCGCATGAGGTGGCCGAAGTATTGCAGTTTTAGCTTTAGCATCGGTCCTTCCAATGAACACCCAGGATTGGTCTCCCTTGGAAGGGACTGGTTGGATCTCCTTGCAGTCCAAGGGACTCTCAAGAGTCTTCTCCAACACCACAGTTCAAAAGCATCAATTCTTCGGCGATCAGCTTTCTTCACAGCCCAACTCTCACATCCATACATGACCACGGGAAAAACCATAGCCTTGACTAGAAAGACCTTTGTTGGCAAAGTAATGTCTCTGCTTTTTAATATATTATCAAGGTTGGTCATAACTTTCCTTCCAAGGGGTAAGCGTCTTTTAATTTCATGGCTACAATCAGCATCTGCAGTGATTTTGGAGCCCCCCAAAATAAAGTCTGACACTGTTTCCACTGTTTTTCCATCTATTTCCCATGAAGTGATGGGACCAGATGCCATGATCTTTGTTTTCTAAATGTTGAGCTTCAAGCCAACCTTTTCACTCTCCTCTTTCACTTTCATCAAGAGGCTTTTGAGTTCCTCTTCACTTTCTGCCATAAACCCCTACGTGGAGATTAAAAAAAAAAAAAGAAAGAAAAACTTCCTATCCTCTTTGTTGAGAAAGTGTCAGAAGAGATCTAGGGGAGTCAATACTTGGCCTTATCATAGGAGACCATGCCCAGAAAGGCCAAGGAGGAGCTACCCTCTCAGCCAATGCAGTAAAAATGGAGGTCTTATTGGGGTAGCCTTGATTCCCACCCCTCCCCTGAAAAACCAGGAGAATCTCCCCACTAGGTGGCAACAGAGGCTGAATGGAAAAGCTGGACTTCTCTGGTGGCTCAGAGGTTAAAGCGTCTGCCTCCAATGCGGGAGACCCAGGTTCGATCCCTGGGTCGGGAAGATCCCCTGGAGAAGGAAATGGTAACCCACTCCAGTATTCTTGCCTGGAGAATCCCATGGACGGAACAGCCTGGTAGGCTACAGTCCACGGGGTCGCAAAGAGTCGGACACGACTGAGCGACGGAACAGAACAGAACAGAACTTGGTAGAAAGTAATTAGTATCAGTTCCTTTCCCTTGCTGTCAAAAACAGGAAAATCGGAAGTTGAATGAAAAGAAAATCAACAGATGCCAAAATTGAATGATACAGATACTAGAATTATCAGGATTTTAAATAACTGCCATAAAATGCTGCAATGACAATTATAAGGACATTTGAAACAAATGGGAAAACGAAAAGTCTCTGATAAGAGTTTAAAGAGCCAAAGACATATCTTGAGGCTTAAAACAATAAATAAAGTTGTCAGGTTCACAGCAACACGGAGAAGAAGGTATGTGGATTTCGCATATACCCCTGCCCTTTCACATGGATAGCTTCCTTCATTACCAGTATCTCCTGCCACAACCATGTGTGTGTGCTAAGTTGCTCAGTCGTGTCCGACTCTTTGTGACCCCACGGACTGTAACCCGCCAGGCTCCTCTGTCCATGGGGATTCTTCAGGCAACAATACTGGAGGGGGGTTTCCCTGCCCTCATCCAGGGGATCTTCCCAACCCAGGGATCGAACGCAGGTCTCCCACATTGCAGACAAAGTCTTTAGGATCTGAGCCACCAGGGAAGCCTCACACTTATTTTAATTGGTAAATATACACTGATATGTCATAATTGTCCAAAGCTTATGTTAGGGTTCACTCTTGGTGTTATACATTCTATGGGTTTGGACAAATATATAATAACACATATCCATCTAATAGTATCATACAGGGCATTTTAGTGCCCTAAAAATCCTCTCCACTGTAAACTATTCTTCCCCACCCTATTGATATTTCACTAGCTCCATAATTTTACATTTTCTAGAATGTCATATAGTTGAAACCACATCGTATCTAGTCTTTTCAGATTGGATTCTTAGCAGTATGCTTTTAGGCTCCCTCCCTGTCTTTTCATGGCTTCATAGGTCATGTCTTTTTGTTGTTCAGTCACTAAGTCATGTCTGACTCTTGTGACCCCATGAACGGCATTTTTAGCAATGAATAATATTCCATTGTCTGGATGTACTTCAATTTGTTTATCCACTCATCTACTGAATAATATCTTAATTACTTCCAAGTTTGGGCAATTATATATAAGTCTTCTATACATCCATGTGCAGGTTTTATCTGGACATAAGTTTTCAACTATTTTGATAAATACCAAGAAGCATGATTGCTGGATTACATTTAGATTTAAGATCGTGCTTAATCGCGTTCGACTCTGCGACTCCATGCAATGTAGCCCTTCGGACACCTCTGTCCATGGGGATTCTCCAGGCGAGAATACTGGAATGGGTTGCTATACCATCCTCCAGGGGATCTTCCCAATCCAGGGATTGAACTCAGGTCTCCCGCACTGCAGGCGGATTTTTTAACATCTGAGCCACCAGGGAAACCCAGATTTAAGATGAAGACCACCAAGTTGTCTTCCAGAGTGAGTGTCCCTTTCTTATTCCCACCAGCAATGAACGAGAGCGCCTATCACTCCACAAGCTTGCCACACCCTCGCCAGCATGTAAAGCCAGAGGTCGTGATTTTTCCATTCTGATTAGGGCACACCTTAGTTGCTGTTGTTGTCGCTCAGTCGTGTCTGACTCTCTGTGGCCCCGTGGACTCCAGCTCGCCAGGCCTCCCTGTCCTTCACCAGCTCCCAGAGTTTGCTCACTCATGTCCATGGAGTCGGTGATGCCATCCAACCACCTCATTCTCTGTCATCCCCTTCTCCTCCTGCCCTCAATCCTTCCCAGCATCAGGGTGTTTTCTAATGAGTCGTCTTATCACATCAGGGGGCCAAAGTGTTGGAGCTTCAGCTTCAGTATCACTCCTTCCAATGAACACCCAGGACTGATCTCCTTTAGAATGGACTGGTTGGATCTCCTTGCAGTCCAAAGGACTCTCAAGAGTCTTCTCCAGCACCACAGTTCGAAAGTGTCAATTCTTTGGTGCTCAGACCCACTCCAGTGTTCTTGCCTGGATAATCCCAGGGACAGGGGAGCCTGGTGGGCTTCCATCTATGGGGTCACACAGAGTCGGACACGACTGAAGTGACTTAGCAGCAGCAGCAGCCTTCTTTATGGTCCAACTCTCACACCCATACATGACCACTGGAAAAACCAAAACCATAGCATTGACTCTATGAATCTTTTTGGTGAAGTGACCTCTCTGCTTTTTAATATGCAATCTAGGAAGGCAACCCACTCCAGTGTTCTTGCCTGGAGAATTCCAGGGACGGGGGAGCCTGGTGGGCTGCCGTCTATGGGGTCACAGAGAGTTGGACATGACTGAAGCGACTTAGCAGCAGCAGCAGCAGGTTTGTTATAGCTTTACCTGCCAAGAAGCAGGCGTCTTTAAACTTCACGGCTGCAGTCACCATCTGAAGTGACTGTGGAGCCTACAAAAATAAAGTCTGTCACTGTTTCCATTGTTTCCCCATGCCTAGTCACTCAGTCATGTCTTCATGGCCCCCATGGACTGTAGCCCAACAAACTCCTCTGTCCATGGGATTTTTCAGGCAAGGATAATGAAGTGGGTTTCCATTTCCTCCTCCAGGGGATCTTGTTGGCCCAGGGATTGAACCCAAGTCTCCTCTGTTTCCTGCATTAGGGGCAAATTATTTTTGAGCCATCAGGGAACCCATATATCTTTTGTTACTTTAATTTGCATTTCTTTGACATATGATGCTTAGAGTCTTTTCATATGTTTATTTGCCATCTGTATATCTTCTTCAGTGAGGTATCTTTTCAGTTTTTGAGTCATTTACAAATGATTCAATTTTTTAATCTGATTTAAAAATTTTTCTTATTGTTAAATTTTAAGAATTTAAAGATTCATTGTATATTTTGATAAAAGTCATTTATCAGATGTGTCTTTTGCAAATATTTTCGCTCAGTCTATCTATGGATTATTTCATAGATTATGCCTTGTTTTATCTAAAGAGTCATCACTATGCCCAAGGTTATCCAATTTGTTCAATAGGTATCAGTAGGTATAGGCCTATTCAAATTGTCTATTTCTTCTTGTATGAGTTTTGGCAGCTTTTCTTGGGGGGGTTGATTTTATTTTATTTTATCTTTATGCATTTTATTAAATTAAGTTTCACTTTTTTATTTATTTTAATTGGAGGCTAATTACTTTACAATATTGTATTGGTTTTGCCATACATTGACATGAATCCGCCCTGGGTATACATGTGTTGGCAGCTTTTGACTTTCAAGGGATCGGTTCATTTCATCTAGGTTCTGAAAACTGAGGACATAGAATTGTTTGTTGTATTCCTTTATTGTCCTTTTAATGTCCACAGGATCTGTAGTGATGACCCCCGCTTTCATTTCTTATATTAATAGTTTGTGACCTTTCTGTCTTTCTCTTGGTTAGCCTAAGGCTTATCAATCTTATTAATCCTTTTTTTTAAGCAGCTTTTGGTTTCATTGATGTTTCTCTTTTTTTCTTGATTTCAATTTCATTTGTAAATTATTTTTCTTTGCTTTCATTTCTGTTCTAATTCTTTTTATTTTCATCAGACTACTTGGGATTTAACTTTCTTCTTCTAATTCTCTGGAGGAAATTTTGATTAGAGTTTAAATTCTTTCCTCTTCTCATATCTGTATTCAATGCTATATACTTCCCTCTCAGCACTGTTTTTGATGCATCTCTAAAAATTATGATTAGTTGTATTTTAACTTTTATTTAGTTCAAAGTATTTCTTAACTTGTCTTGAGATTTATTTTTTACCTGTATGTTATTTAGAACTGTACTGTTTAATCTCCACTATCCTTCAAGGAGATAGAGCAAAAGTTCTCAGATATTTAGTGAGCTGCACATAGTCACGTCCTTCCAAAGAGTACAGTACGGAAAAACAGAAAAACAAGAATAACATACAATGGAGAATCCTGACACTGTCTCAGCCAAATGAGCAAGGTTACTGCCAAAAACAATGTCATGCCGTTATTATGCACCCTTGCTATGATGCGAGAATGGCATTTTACCTTTGTGTTCTTCCCTTAAAAATTCATAAATATCACCTAATATAAGAATATGAGACAAGTCCCAATTAAAGATCATTACAAATTAACTGAAAAGTGTGTTGCAAAATTGTCAAGGTCACTAAAAGCAAGAGGAGGAGTAAATGTTCTCTGGATGGGATTTTGGAACAGAAAAAGGACATTAGATACAAAACAAAGAAACCTGGATAAATTATGAACTATTGTTGATATCTCAATATTTACTAATTATGACAAATATAACACAGTTTTTGTTCAGTCTTTCAGTCAAGTCCAACTCTTTGTGACCCCACAGATTGAAGCATGGCAGGCTTCCCTGTCCATCACTATCTCTAGAATATCTATTTTTTAAAAATATAAAATAAAATAAAATATCTCCAAGGAATCCAGGGCTCATAAGTACAAGATGTTCATTCAGTACAGTTCATTTGCTCAACTGTGTCCAACTGTTTGTGAACCCATGGACTGCAGCACGCCAGGCCTCCCCGTCCATCACCAACTCCTGGAGTTCACTCAAACTCATGTCCATTGAGTTGGTGATGCCATCCAACCATCTCATCCTCTATCATCCACTTCCCTTCCTGCCTTCAAACTTTCCCAGCATCAGGGTCTTTTTAAATGAGTCAGTTCTTTGAATACCATAGTATTGGAGTTTCAGCTTCAGCATCAGTCCTTCCAATGAATATTAAGGACTGATAACGTTTAGGATGGACTGGCTTGATCTTGCAGTCCAAGGGGCTCTCAAGAGTCTTCTCCAACACCACAGTTCAAAAGTTTCAATTCTTCAGTGCTTAGTTTCCTTTATAGTCCAACTCTCACATTTATACATGACTATTGGAAAAACCATAGCCGTGACTAGATGGAACTTTGTTGGCAAAATAATATCTCTGCTTTTTAATATACTGTCTAGGTTGGTCATAACTTTTCTCCCAAGGAGTAAGCTTCTTTTAATTTCATGTCTAGGTCACCATCTGCAGTGATTTTGGAGCACAAAAAACTAAAGTTCTTCACTGTTTCCCCATCCATTTGCCATGAAGTGATGGGACCATATGCCATGACCTTAGTTTTCTGAATGTTGAGCTTTAAGCCAACTTTTTAAAAAATTTAATTTAATTTATTTTTTATTTTAATTGGAGGCTAATTTCTTTACAGTATTGTATTGGTTTTGCCATGCATTGACATGTATCCGCCTGGGGTGTTTTTCACTCTTCTCTTTGACTTTCATCAAGAGGTTCTTTAGTTCTTCTTTGATATCTGCCATAAGGGTGGTGTCATCTGCATATCTGAGGTTACTGATATTTCTCCCAGCAATCTTGATTCCAGCTTGTACTTCATCCAGCCCAGCTTTCCTCATAATGTACTCTGCATATAAGTTAAATATGCAGGGTGAAAATATACAGCTTTGATGTACTCCTTTTCCTATTTGGAACCAGTCTGTTGTTCCTTCCTGACCTGCAAACAAATTTCCCAGGAGGCATGTCAGGTCATCTGGTATTACCATCTCTTTAAAAGTTTTCCAGATTTTGTTGTGGTCCACACAGTCAAAGGTATTGGCATAGTCAATAAAGCAAAAGTAGATATTTTTTCTCAAACTCTCTCACTTTTTCGATGACCCAACAGATGTTGACAATTTGATCTCTGGTTCCTCTGCCTTTTCTAAATCTAGCTTGAACATCTGGAAGTTCAAGGCTCACATACTGTTGAAGCCTGGGTTGGAGAATTTTGAGCATTATTTTCCTAGCATGTGAGATGAGTGCAATTGTATGGTAGTTTGAACATTCTTTGGCATTTCCTTCTTTGGGATTGGAATGAAAACTAACTTTTTCTGGTCCTTTGGCCACTGCTGAGTTTTCTAAAATTGCTGCCATATTGAATGTATAACTTTCACAGCATCATCTTTTAGGATTTGAAATAGCTCAACTGGAATTCCATCACCTCCAGTAGCTTTGTTCGTAGTGATACTTCCTAAGGCCCACTTGACTTCTCATTCCAGGATGTTTGGCTCTAGATGAGTGATCACACCATCGTGATTATCTGGGTCATGAAGATCATTTTTTACAGTTCTTATGTGTATTCTTGCCACCTCTTCTTAATATCTTCTGCTTCTGTTAGGTCCATACCATTTCTGTCCTTTATTGAGCCCATCTTTGCATGAAATGTTCCCTTGGAATCTCTAATTTTCTTGAAGAGATCTCTAGTCTTTCCTATTCTGTTGTTTTCCTCTATTTCTTTGCATTGATCGCTGAGGAAGGCTTTCTTATCACTCCTTCCTATTCTTTGGAACTCTGCCTTCAAATGGGTATAGCTTTCATTTTCTCCTTTCCCTTTCACTTCTCTTCTATTCACAACTATTTGTAAGGCCTCTCCAGACAGCCATTTTGTCTTTTTGCATTTTCCTTAGGGATGGTCTTGATCCCTGACTCATGTACAGTGTCATGAACCTCCGTCCATTGTTCTTCAGGCGCTCTATCAGATCTAATTCCTCAAATCTATTTCTCACTTCCACTGTATAATCATAAGGGATTTCATTTGGGTCATAACTGAATGGTCTAATGGTTTTCCCTACTTTTTTCAGTTTATGTCTGAATTTGGCAATAAGGAGTTCATGGTCTGAGCCACAGTCAGCTCCTGGTCTTGTTTTTGCTGATTGTATAGAGCTTCTCCATCTTTGGCTGCAAAGAATATAACCAATCTGATTTTGATATTGACCATCTTATGATATCCATGTGTAGAGTCTTCTCTTGTGTTGTTGGATAAGGGTGTTTGGTATGACCAATGCTTTCTCTTGTCAAAACTCTTTTCTCTTTGCCTGTTTCATACTGTACTCCAAGGCCAAATATACCTGTTACTCCAGGTATTTATTGACTTCTTTCTTTTGCATTCCAGTCCCCTATAATGAAAATTACATTTTTGGGTGTTAGTTATAAAAGGTCTAATAGGTCTTCACAGAACGGTTCAACTTCAGCTTCTTCAGCATTACTGGTTAGGGCATAGACTTGGATTCCTGTGATACTGAGTGGTTTGCCTTGGAAACCAACAGAGATCATTCTGTTGTTTTTGAGATTGCATCAAGTACTGAATTTTGGACTCTTTTTTTGACTATGATGGCTACTCCATTTTTTCTAAGGGATTCAGGCCCACAGTAGTAGATACAATGGTCAGTTGTGTTAAATTCACCCATTCCAGTCCCTTTTAGTTCGTTGATTCCTAAAATGTTGACATTCGCTCTTGCCATCTCCTGTTTGACCACTTCCAATTTGCCTTGATACATGGACCTAACATTCCAGGTTCCTATGCAATATTGCTCTTTACAGCATCAGACTTTACTTCCATCACCAGTCATATCCATAGTTGGGTGTTGTTTTTGCTTTGGCTCCTTCTCTTCATTCTTTCTGGAGTTATTTCTCCACTGATCTCCAGTAGCATACTGGGCACCTACTGACCTGGGGAGTTCATCTTTCCGTGTCCTATCTTTTTGCCTTTTCATACTGCTCATGGGGTTCTCAAGGCAGGAATACTGAAGTGGTTTGCCTTTCCCTTCTCCAGTGGACCACGTTTCATCCGAACTCTCTACCATGACCCATCCATCTTGGGTGGCCCTACATGGCATGGCTCATAGTTTCATTGAGTTAGACAAGGCTGTGGTCCATGTAATCATATTGGTTAGTTTCCTTTGATTGTGGTTTTCATTATATCTGCCCTCTGATGGAGAAAGGTAGGAGGCTAATGGAAGTTTCCTGATGGGAGAGATTGACTGAAGGGGAAACTGGGTCTTGTTTTGATGGGCCGGGACCATGTTCAGTATATCTTTAATCCAATTTTCTGTTGATGTGTAGAGCCGTGTTCCTTTCCTGTTATTTACCTGGGTCTAAACTCTGTTGGAGGTAATGAAGATAATGGAGACCTCCTTTGAAAGATCCCATGTGGAGGCTTGGGTCAGCAGTGGCCTGCTGCAGGGCTGGGGGGCCCTGAATGTACAAGATTCTAGAAACAGAAATGAAAAGTGAAGGCGCTCAGTTGTGTCTGACTCTCTGTGACACCATGAACTGTAGCCTACGAGGCTCTTCTGTCCATAGCATTCTCCAGGCAAGAGTACTGGAGTGGGTTGCCATTGTCTTCTCCAGGGGATCTTCCCAACGCAGGGATCGAACCCAGGTCTCCCGCATTGTAGGTAGACTCCTTACTGTCTGAGCCACCAGGGAAGTCAGAGACAGAAATAGATACTTATAAAAGCTGAAGACTGGTGTGCTCACTTCAATAGTAGGAGGGGCATATAAGGAAATGACATATGTATTTTGGACAAAATTGTTGGAAAGTTCAAAACATTGACACTATTATAGCTTTAAGGAAGAAAATTACAGACTCTTATCTGCAGAGTTTCACCTACAGGAAGAGAGAATAGACCACATGTGATAATGTTAACAGGTAAAAGAGATTCCTGTCTGACTGGCTCATACTTTGCTGAGAACTCGGTGTGTCATAGTATTTAAGAGGTACACATGCTGAATTGTGATCAGTCATGCAAAGGTTTGCCGAAAGGAGAAAGGTGCTATCCCTTTGCGTGTGTGCTAAGTCACTTCAGTTGTGTCCAACTCGTGCAACCCTGTGGATGGTAGCCCCCCAGGCATCTCTATCTACGGGGGTCTCCAGGCAAGAACACTGGAGTGGGTTGCCACGCCCTCCTCCAGGAAATCTTCCTGACCCAGAGAGCTAACGCACATCTCTAATGTCTCCTACACTGGCACATGGGTTCCTTACCACCTGGGAAGCCCCTTTACAGAGCTGCTCAAGCATTAGGCCTGGAGGTAACTGTACGTGACCAGGGTATCTGGAAAATTTGTACACAGAACATAATCTAGAATGATAGACTTTAATATGATTCTGATCTGAGGAGTCAAATAACTTGGTAAATTAAAGAAAAGGCAGTAAATGAGATCTAAATACCAAGATTATGACTAAAAGTTGGGTCAGAATTTCTTTGGATGTGCTGCTGTCTGCCTCCATGCCTCCTGCCATTAAAGCAGAAATTAGAAAAAAGAAAGATGACAACAATATGATTCTAAGTTTATCACCATAAAGTAAATGTTAATATGAATAAACTATGATTTGATACTCTTCCCAAGTCTAAGATCTAATGTTTATCAGGAATTATGAGCAAAAAAACAAAACTAAAAACTCTGCAGAAAATAATCACCTTTTTCTCAAATATTTTAGTTAAGACAAGTCTATTTAACTCCAAATTAAGATGAAATCCAAGTAACAAAGTTTGAACTCACCTTATTATGTCTAGGAGACATAAGGATATTATAAAATTATATTTTCCAATTTGAATATATGTTTAAGGTATTTTAATTAGGTTGTCAATTTTAACTTGAATGTATGTCTTTATTCAAATTGAGCACATACCTGAAAATATACATATATATGCAAATGATTATGAAACAACAGTGACTTTGAGCTCATTTTAGTCTTGCTATAAACACTGGTACCTACAAATCTGTTCACTCAAAAAATATACTAGTTAATGAGTGTCATGATCAACTGTATTAGTATAGAATTTATTACCAGTTAATTACATATTTCCAGTAGTCATGTATGGATGTGAGAATTGGACTATAAAAAAAGCTGAGTGCTGAAGAATTGATGCTTTTGAACTGTGGTGTTGGAGAAGACCCTTGTGAGTCCCTTGGACTGCAAAGAGATCCAACCAGTCCATCCTAAAGGATATCAGTCCTGAATATTCATTGGAAGGACTGATGCTGAAGCTGAAACTCCAATACTTGGCCACCTGATGCAATGAACTGGCTCATTGGAAAAGACCCTGATGCTGGGAAAGATTGAAGGCGGGAGGAGGAGGGGACAACAGAGGATGAGATGGTTGGATGGAATCACCAACTCAATGGACATGAGTTTGAGTAAATTCTGGGAGCTGGTGATGGACAGGGAGGCCTGACGTGCTGTAGTCCATGGTGTTGCAAATAATCGTTCATGACTGAGCGACTGAACTGAACACATTCAGAATACTGGAGTATTCATTGCTAACTTGTTATGCTCAAAATCTAAAATGCTATAGACAAGACTGTCATTTACTATAACCTTTAATCCTGTTTGCTGTTTATCTCCTGCTGATATATATAACGTAATCCATTGTACAAAACTTTTATGTGGTGGCCACTATCATTATAACAATATGCTTCTTTCCTTTCTTGTTCCAAAAGTGTACTCATTCAATGTGTAAGAAAGCAAACCTTTCCTTCAACTCACACAGATATTTCTTGTCTCTAAATAGCACTTTTCACCTTTTTATTTTGATAACTTTCTAAATTGCTTTTTGTTTTTCTCCCCTAAGTGAGATGACAATGGCATTTGAAGGGAAAAAAATACAGAAATGATTACCACTGATTATCTTCTTCCTCTTTGCTTCTTTTCTTGATGCTTGAGTGTACCTGGATGAGCTGAACTGTGAGTTAGTGCATGCTGGGCAATTACTGTTCTGCTTATTTGCAGCTACAGTGATCCTACAAGACACTGCTTTCCTGATCTTTCTGTCTTCAATTAGGAGATGACATGAATGACAAAAGTTATTCTTATTTTTATATAAAAATGACTAAACTCTGCTTTTAATTTATGAAAAACAAAGTGAAAATAGGAATAAATGTGTGAGTGAATTTATGTTGACTTGGAACATAGGGACCTGACATTGCCTCTGTAGACATGAGACTTCAAGGAAAGCAAACTTCTATTTATCCACTGGGTACTAGATGACCCATTCATCTTAACAGATGGGTTTTTGGATTTTTTTTTTTTTTTAAGAAAAAGCCAGTATATTTAAAAATTCAACTCAGCCCAAGTTATTTGGCTGGCAGACCATAGGATGTAAAAAACAGTCCTCAATAATCACAGTTCTGATTCAGATGCAGTTTTTTTATTATAGAGTGACAGCTGAGAATGAGTTAGAGTGCCATAACTTTAAGAACCAGTCAGCCATTGTCTGAGTAATCTCTTTGGCTGGTGATTATTGAATAAGCATGTTTACCTGTGATTTTACCCAGAAAAGAGTATCATTTCACAGCAAAATGAGGATCTGTGAATTATAAAATAAATTATCAATGTTCGAATAGCATATCCTAGGAATAGGTCAAACTGGGTGGTTATTTTCTGTATTTTCAATTGAATGAAGTATTTGATTTTATTATGAATAGCAAAAATTGAATCATTTTTATGATAGTGTCAAAAAAGAGAAAGTGTCACTCAAGACCCTTAATGTAATCTTCACATAAACACTTATAATAACTGAGCTGCATCTTTGAAAGGAACATAAAAGTAGTCAAGCTCTACCGTGAGTTACAATCCCAACTTCTATTCTCATGCCTATTTCTGAAACCAATAGACTGTCATAAATTCAAAAGAAGTAATATGAAGTGAACTTAGTAACAGCCTGTTGATGGATCAAAACATATCACCAAGCACTTAGCTGGATAGAAAATCAGAGTAGGTCTGATCTGGAGGCAACTACAAAATCCCAGCTAGCAAGGCAGAGTATCAAATAGCATTGATATATGTCTATGTAGAGAAATATTTTGTGTCTTGAAGTTGGTGGCATAGGACATGGAACTTAGTCAAAAGACTTCAGACCTAAATTGGCTAGGAAGCAAACTAGAAGCACACCTTAGAACAACAACAAATGGCAGTGTTGCTGCTGCTGCTGTTGCTAAGTCACTTCAATCGTGTGACCCCACAGACGGAAGCCCACCAGGCTCCCCTGTCCCTGGGACTCTCCAGGCAAGAACACTGGAGTGGGTTGCCATTTCCTTCTCCAATGTGTGAAAGTGAAAAGTGAAAGTGAAGTCACTCAGTCGTGTCCGACCCTTAGCGACCCCACAGACTGCAGCCTACCAGGCTCCTCCATCCATGGGATTTTCCAGCCAAGAGTACTGGAGTGGCGTGCCATTGCCTTCTCCGCCAATGGAAGTGTTAGTCTTGGCTAACTCTTTGCGACCCCATGGAGTGTAGCCAGCCAGGCTCCTCTGTCCACGGAATTCTCTAGGTAAGAATACTGGAGTGGGCTACCATTTTCTTCTCCAAGGGATCTTCTCGACCAGGGATCAAATCCTGGTCTCCTGACTAGGAATAAATTAGGAGCAAGCCATAAACAGTGTTGGAGAAGGCAATGGCAACCCACTCCAGTACTCTTGCCTGGAAAATCCCATGGACGGAGGAACCTGGTAGGCTACAGTCCATGGGGTTGCAAAGAGTTGAACACGACTAAGTGAGATTTTAACTTACTTTAGAACAGTGCATCACAAATTTGCCCACTGTGAGAATGAAAAGATGCAAGTGAAAAAACAGATTTTTAGACTCCACCAAGATCAGTAGCTCCAGATGAGGGAATCTCTGAAATCTGTTTTTAATGCACATGGTGAATATTTCTGTAGATTAAATAAGTAACTATCCTAAAAGAACTAAAATACCGAGTATTCATTCTCTATTCATTGAACAAATATTTCTTGAGAAATAAATATATACTTTCAAAGTGAGTTCTATGGTGTATTTGAGATTAGTCTTTGTAAACAGAGAAACTCATTAGTAGCAACCTAATTTTTAAAATTGATATTCAATTTGCTGATTCAATATATGAAAAACAGATTGAAAATTTAAATTCAATCAACAAATCTTAATATCCCTAGTGATTTAGTACAATTTAATTATCATTATTAGAAAGGCTTTTCTACTATTTTGACTTTACATGTTTACATGTTATCAACAATTATAGTTTTAATAATCTGTGTTCTTTCTAAGCCCTTAAATTATCTGAATAACTAAATGAACTCTTTCAAACACGTAAATGATTCATAGATTCTAAGGAATAAAGCTTAAATATGGTGAACTGGAATTGTTTTGTGAATTTAAAGTAAAATATTCTTTTACTTACAACCAAACTGAAAGACGAAGGCAGCTACTTATTTATGTATTCTTAAATAAAAATTTCCAGGACAAATTGTATTAAAAATTGTCTAAAAGTAATAAATATATAAAAAGTATTGATAAATTTAACTATGACCACCAAGACTTTACACATTTATTTCATCTATTTAATTCCAAGTTCTCCTTAATTATTAGCAAATAATTGCACTTGATAACATCTCAAAAATCTGTTGTTATAATTTTCCCTGGCTGAGTTGCATATCAACCACAGAGTTGGGCTGGAAAGGTGAATTAGGGTAGAGGTTGCTTGAGACTCTCGTATAGTCACTAAAATGGAGATTTTTATATAACAAATGTTTTCATCTCTTAACCCACATTCATACATTAAAATTAACTATTACTTGATTGTTGCCTTTCATTCATGTTTGCAAACTCAACCCTCCTAGACAAACAGATTCAACATTTTCTTTGATTTAATTAACCTATCTACCAATCAATCTTGAATTATTTTATTATTATCTCTATTGGTGGCATATGACTCATAGCTATTTCAGTGATGATAATTAGATTCTGTATATCTCATTTGTATATAGTGGCACAGCTTTTATTGTCCTTATATGTTAGTTTGGGCCCTTCTCTTTGCTCTGGAGATAGAGATGTTAAAAAAAAAGGCACAATTCTTGCCGTTATGCATATTGCATTGTAGTAGGGGGGAAACATAATAAGAAGTTAAAACACATACACAATCAAAACACACAAATTCAATCAATTTTCCAATAGTGCCATACATCATGAAGAAAATAGCACAGAGTAGAATAAAAGGGTAAGAGTGACAGTTGGCAAGTGGAGGAAAAATGTTTTAACTAAAAATGATAGGGAAAGCCATTCAGGTGATATACGCTGGGATCTCAATAATATGAAGAGTCAGCGATTGGAAAATAAGGGAGAAGATATTTCAAATAGATAAATTATCAACATGGAGAAAAGGCTTAGATAAGGAAAAGGTGGGAGAGAAAAGCAATGAACATGAAACAGAGAGAGGAAGGAACTAAAGCCATATCCACTGGCGCTGAGTTTAAAGGTGGGAGCTTGTAGTCTGGGCAGGATAGGAGCCCATTCACTTATCACTGATGCACTGGTGAATTCAAGGACGTATTTTCTACTGTGCCCTCTCCAGGTCCAGTTTAAGCAGTTCCCAGAGGTCATCAGGCCCATTTGACCCCCTGGGCCTCAGCCTCTTGCTCCAAGGAAAAACCATGTCCCTCTCCTAACTGTCCCAACCTCTCAAGGTATGAAGATTTGATTTTACTACAGTATTTTCAGATTATCTAAGTGGAAGCCACCATTTATCCTCATCAGAACCAGACAAGATATTGTGACTGGTTGTTCAGAAAGGGTCAGGATCACAACCCAGAAATGTGGAGTGTTCATCCTCCACTGAGTGGTGGTAGGACAATGAAAGATAACAGAATGGAGCCAACAGATAGAGAACTGGCTTTTGCATAGCTTCAAATGGTCTGTCTGTAAGAGTGCCCACTTTACCTGGTAAATAACTGTGCTTTCTTTGGAAACTGAGGCCAGCTCAGTTTAAATAATTTTGAATTTGCTTCTTGTATATCATTTCCTATTTTGTTTTTTCCCTCAATCTTATTATCTTGAAATCTCCCCAGACTTAAGCTGAACTGTTGGCACTGGACCAGATACCTCAACGAGCTGTGAAGGGCCGCATTGCTGGTGGCTGTGATGTGATGTCAGTGTAGTTACTAAAGTTTTAACTTTGGTTTGCTTGGGGCAAAGCTAAAGAGGCAAGGCCAGGGACTGGGAGGGCAATATTGTCAAATACCTATAGGAACAGTAATAAATAATATAGAACTATGGGGTTGATAATTGCTTTTAATGATTTCTGTCTTCCTCAATTCAGGCTATTATAGCAAATTTCAGTTCTTTGCTGAGATTTGGGAGTGACAAACAACAGAATAGGAAAAACAAGAGATCTCTTCAAGAAAATTAGAGATTCCAAGGGAACATTTCATGCAAAGATGGGCTCGATAAAGGACAGAAATGGTATGGACCTAACAGAGGCAGAAGATATTAAGAAGAGGTGGCAAGAATACACAGAAGAACTGTACAAAAAAGATCTTCACGACCAAGATAGTCATGATAACTTGATCACTGACCTAGAGCCAGACATCTTGGAATGTGAAGTCAAGTGGGCCTTAGAAAGCATCACTACTAACAAAGCTAGTGGAGGTGATGGAATTCCAGTTGAGCTATTTCAAATCCTGAAAGATGATGCTGTGAAAGTGCTGCACTCAATATGCCAGCAGATTTGGAAAACTCAGCAGTGGCCACAGGACTGGAAGAGGTCAGTCTTCATTCCAATCCCAAAGAAAGGCAATGCCAAAGAATGCTCAAACTACCGGACAATTGCCCTCATCTCACACGCTAGCAAAGTCATGCTCAAAATTCTCCAAGCCAGGCATCAGCAATATGTAAACCGTGAACTCCCAGATGTTCAAGCAGGTTTTAGAAAAGGCAGAGGCACCAGAGATCAAATTGCTAACATCCGCTGGATCATGGAGAAAGCAAGAGAGTTTCAGAAAAACATCTATTTCTGCTTCATTGACTATGCCAAAGCCTTTGACTGTGTCGATCACAATAAACTGTGGAACATTCTGAAAGAGATGGGAATCCCAGACCACCTGACCTGCCTCTTGAGAAACCTGTATGCAGGTCAGGAAGCAACAGTTAGAACTGGACATGGAACAACAGACTGGTTCCAAATAGGAAAAGGTGTACGTCAAGGTTGTATATTGTCACCTTGCTTATTTAACTTATATGCAGAGTACATCATGAGGAACGCTGGGCTGGAAGAAGCACAAGCTGGAATCAAGATTGCCGGGAGAAATATCAATAACCTCAGATATGCAGATGACACTACCCTTATGGCAGAAAGTGAAGAGGAACTCAAAAGCCTCTTGATGAAAGTGAAAGAGGAGAGTGAAAAGGTTGGTTTGAAGCTCAACATTCAGAAAACAAAGATCATGGCATCTGGTCCCATCACTTCATGGGAAATAGATGGGAAAACAGTGGAAACAGTGTCAGACTTTGTTTTTTTGGGCTCCAAAATCACTGCAGATGCTGATTGCAGCCAGGAAATTAAAAGACGCTTGCTCCTTGGAAGAAAAGTTATGACCAACCTTGATAGTATATTAAAAAGCAGAGACATTACTTTGCCAACCAAGGTCCATCTAGTCAAGGCAATGGTTTTTCCCGTGGTCATGTATGGATGTGAGAGTTGGACTGTGAAGAAGGCTGATCGCCGAAGAATCGATGCTTTTGAACTGTGGTGTTGGAGAAGACTCTTGAGAGTCCCTTATAGGACTGCAAGGAGATCCAACCAGTCCATTCTAAAGGAGATCAATCCTGGATGTTCATTGGAGGGACTGATGCTAAAGCTGAAACTGCAATACTTTGGCCACCTCATGCGACGAGTTGACTCACTGGAAAAGACTCTGATGCTGGGAAAGGTTGGGGGCGGGAGGACAAGGGGACGACCGAGAATGAGATGGCTGGATGGCATCACCGACTCTGTGGACATGAGTTTGAGTGAACTCCGGGAGTTGGTGATGGACAGGGAGGCCTGGTGTGCTGTGATTCATGGGGTCGCGGAGAGTCGGACACGACTGAGCGACTGAACTGAACTGAACTGAATGAATGAAAAGTAAAACATAAATTACACACACTTCAAGCCAGCCTTGTGTCAGCAAACTCCTTGTATAGGTTGAGGAGATTTAATGCTATACCACCTGACTGAGGAGAGTATAATCTTCTCTATAGGAAGATGGTACCGTCTAGAGTATATATAATTTTCATACACAATACTGGTAATTTAGTGACCAAACATAATGAGGAGGATATTTTTAAAAATAAGGAAAAAAAAAAAAAAACTCATCTCCAGACCCAGAGACTAGAGATATCAGACAAGGTCATTAAAGTATGTGTGAATTAAGGAAACAGATAAGATGAAGCATTTCATCAGAGTTGGGGTCAACAAAGAATAATCAGTGATGCAAATGTAGGCAGATGGTAATGAAGTTAAAATGGTTATGACGATATTTCTTAAAATTTAGAAGCAACTAAATCATTTGGGATCATGTATATTCACCTAAAATCATTATTTGAAAATATATAAAGGAAAATGTGACAAATATAAATTATAATGCATAAATGGACAACTTTCTGTTGTAACATATTAAAATGTATAGCTTCTAAAGTAAATTTCAAGTTTGCAATACAGTATAATTATCTATAATCACTACGCTGTACCTAAGATCTCCAGACCTTAGTCCCTGCGTAACTAAATTTGTTACCTTTAGACCTACATCTTCCCATTTTTCCCACCTCTCAGCCTCTGGCAACCAGTAGTCTTCTCTCTGCTGTTAAGAATTTGAACTTTGCAGATTCCTCAATATATGTGAGATCATGCAGTATTCAATTTTATTTGTTCCTGGCTTGTTTCGCTTAATGTAACATCCTCCAGTTTCATTCATGTGGTGAACAATGAGAGGATTTCCCTTTTGAAGGCTGAATAGCTTTGCCTTAAAAGTGAACTTTACCCATTCATCAATCAACAAGTGAGGTGGTGCTAGTGGTAAACAACCCTCCTGCCAGTGCTGGAGAGATAAGAGATGGTGGTTCCATCCCTGGGTCAGGAAGATCCCCTGGAGGAGGGCATGGCAACCCACTCAAGTATTTTTGCCTGGAGAATCTCATGGACAGAGGAGCCTGGTGGACTACAGTCCATGGGGTTGCAAAGAGTCGGACACAACTGAAGTGACTTAGCATGCACGCCCTGTGAATAATGCTTCTGTGAGCGGGGAAGTACAGATCTGTTAGAAATATTAGTTTCACTTCCTTCGGAAAAGAGACCCAGAGGAGGAATTTCTGGGTCATAGAGTCCCTTGGACCGCAAGGAGATCCAACCAGTCCATTCTAAAGGAGATCGATCCTGGGTGTTCACTGGAAGGACTGATGCTAAAGCTGAAACTCCAATACTTTGGCCACCTCATGTGAAGAGTTGACTCACTGGAAAAGAGTCTGATGCTGGGAGGGATTGGGGGCGGGAGTAGAAGGGGACGACAGAGAATGAGATGGCTGGATGGCATCCCCGACTTGATGGACATGAGTTTGAGTGAACTCCGGGAGTTGGTGATGGACAGGGAGGCCTGTTGTGCTGTGATTCATGGGGTCGCGGAGAGTCAGACATGACTGAGCAACTGAACTGAACTGAACTGATGGTAGTTCTACTATAGTTTTTTCAGGGGCCTCCATCCTGTTCTCCACAGTGAGTGTGCAGATTAACGTTCTTCCCACAATGGCTGCTGGGCTGTGCTGAGTCGCTCAGTCGTGTCTACCAGCTGTGACACCACGACAGTGTAAAGGGGCTTCCTTTTCCGCCACATCCTCACCAGCACTTACCAGCTTTTGTCTTTTTGAGAGTAGCCGTTCTGACAGATGTAAAGTGATACCTCCTTGTGATCCTGAGTTGCATTTCCTTGACGATTAGACACATTGATCATCTTATGAACTCCTTGGCCATTTGCATGTCTTCTGTCTCTTGGACCAGTATTAGTTCTTTTGTTGTTGAACTATTTGAATTCCTTATACATTTTTAATGTTAACCCCTTATTAAATGTGTGATTTGCTAGTCTTTCCTCCCATTTCATACATCACGTTACCTACTGTTCATTGTTTCCTTTGTTGTGTGGGAGCATTTTAGTTTGATGCAATCCCATTATTTTCTTTAATGCTTTTAATTTTAAAGTCATATCCAAAAAGTAACTGCCCAGACCAACCTCAAAAGGTTTCATCCCTAAGTTTCATTCCATGAGTTTAGTTTCAGGTCTTATACTTAGATCTTTAATCCATTTTGAGTTGACTTATGTGTACTAGGAGAGGAAATATTAAGTGTTCTTACACACACAAGGTGGTAACCATGTATGGTGATAGATATGTCTGTTAACTTGATTGTGGTAATCTTTACATAGTATACATATTCTCAAAACATCAAATCACACATTTTAAATATACATAATTTCTGCATTACTAAATCTGGAAAAATAAAAAAAAATGTAGTTCATATTGGAGAAGAAAAAAAGGTCAAATTAATGATTTATTGCTTTTAAGAGCAAAAGGAAAAAAATCAAAGCAAAAGAAATAGAAATTAGAACCTAAAACAAGTAGAAAACAAATACCTAATAGAAGAATGACATAAAATGGGGAGACAGAAGATAAAGCAAACAACATAAGAAATTATAAACAAAAGGCACCACTATAAAATCTTTCAGAAATTAAAAAGCTTGTGATCGTGGAGTAACATTATGACAATAATTTAAAAATCGAGGTGAAATAGATGAGTTCCTAGAAAAATAGATTTATAAAAATTAAATACAAAAGGATAGATAATAAAGTCAGAATAATCATGATCTAATCAAGAAATAATTTACATAATTACTTTAAAAATTTCTCACTAAGAAATGTCTCAGATAGCTCCATTGTTCCCAAAGTTAAAGATCACCAATGTTATTAATATTTCTTCTCATAATACAATAGTATAAAAACAGACTTTCCCATTCCATTTATTAAGCCAGAATAATACTCAGCAAAAAATTAAAAAATGAACAATATTTCTAATGAACACAGATCAAAAAAATTAGCAAATTGAATATATCAACTATAGCATAATCAATCAGGATTAAATTTGATTTATTTTAGGAATAAATAAAAAAATTACAAATTGTATCCCAACCTACTATATTTAAAGAACACAGGATAGAAGCAAAATTATTTAAATAGATGTCTAAAAATGCATTAGTTGAAATCAAACATTGAGAGAAAAATGGGAAGAATTTTCTTTTTTGAGAAAGATGAGTAAGAAAAGAATTACAGCTAACACCATGGTGTTACCTGGAGGATAAGAATGTTGCAATTCTCAGACAAAACCCTTATGACTAATGGAGCAGTAATGTGTGCATACCTGAAGACTATTTTTCACTTGGAGGATGGTACTCCTGGCATGCTACTGGTCCCAGGGTTTTAGCAGAGTGTTAGCTCCTCACTACGGGATGCCAAGTGACTAAGTGACTGGAATGTCCCATTATGACTTAGTTGCTATTGGAATTACTTGGTCATAAGATCAGGTGAGTATATTATGATGTGAAAGTAATACATTTGTATCTGGACCCAAGAAAAATAACATACACACTGTGGATTGACATTTTCATGTTACTTATATCAGCTCACGTCAGTTTCTTGCCCTATAACTGTTGGGTTTGTGGGGAGAAGGGCCACATTCCTTAAAACTAACTCATAGGACAGAAAAGAACTTAGTCCTTGCTCACAGTGGATTGAAGAACTATATTTGCAGCAGTTGTAAATTGACTTATTCCATACTACAGCCTCCCCCAGGGGAGCTCTGAAAAACAGTGGTGAAGAGAAATCATTCCCACCAACAGAAATGCTTGCCCTCTGTATTCTCAGGTTTGGCATCTGGGGAGTCAACCAACCTAGTATCTGAAAATAGTAAAACAGAAATTCCAGAGGATTCTAAAAAGCAAAACTTGATGTTACATGTTAGCAACTGTTTACATAGCATTTACATTGTATTCAGTATTATAAGTAACTAAAGATGATTTAAAGTATATAGGAAAATATGCATAGGTTTTATGTAAATACTACATCACCTTATATATGGGACTTGAGCTTCCTCAGATTTTGGGATCTGCAGGCATCCTGGAACCAATTCCCCACAGATACTGAGTGACCACTGCATGTGGTGTATCCAAAAACAAACTCTTGGTTTTGTTCTCTCAATTCAGTTGCTATTACCTATTAGGGACTGAACGTTTGTGTTCCCCCAAATCCGTATGTTGAAACCTAAAGCCCAACGTAATGGTATTGGGAGGTGAGGCTTTTGGAAGGTGCATAGAACTCGATAGTGGAACCCTCTTGAATGGAATTAATGTTCTTATGCAAGTGGCTTAGAAAGATCCCCTGTCCCTTCCTTCCACCATGTGAGGTTATAGTGAAAATGTTACCATTTATGAAGCAGATACTAACCAAACACTGCTCCATGGTCTGTGAGAAATAAGTGTCTGTTGTGTATAAGCTACCCAGCCTGTTGTTTTGTTATGGCAGCTGCTAGAGCCAGGAAATATACATGTTGTATCCTAACTAGTGTATAAACACATTATCTAAAAATATTTCTATATAACCATCTATGTCTGTATTATGCTAAACATCTAGAAACATTTTATATAAGACATAAAGATGTCTCCAATGCTAATCCATTACTACATGGTTTATATTAGCTTTCCACCCCAACTGTGAGAAACCAAACTTAAATTATCTGCCACCCATTTAATTGCTTCTTTCCTGTATACAGGCTTCCCTGATAGCTCAGTTGGTAAAGAATCCACCTGCAATGCAGGAGATGCCGGTTCCATTCCTGGATTGGGAAGATGCACTGGAGAAGGGTTAGGCTACCTATTGCAGTATTCTTGGGCTTCCCTTGTGGCTCAGCTGGTAAAGAATCCACCTGCAATGTGGGAGACCTGGGTTCGATCCCAGGGTTAGGAAGTTCCCTGGAGCAGGGAAAGGCTACCCACTCCAGTATTCTGGCCTGGAGAAATCCATGGACTGTATAGTCCACGGGGTTGCAAAGAGTCGGACATGACTGAGCAAATATAGGTAGACATTCCTGTTACAGTTACAGGAGTTACAGACTTTACCAAACACGCCAAACCCATGTTCCTATTGCTCTCCGTTTTAGTAAATGTCTCCAACATCTATCAATTTTATTGGCCAAGAGCCTTAGAGTTATCCTTGGATGCCCCCTTCCTTCATGTCCCACGTCTCAATCACTTACAAATCTTATTGACAACTTTGAACTCTGATCACGTTCCCTCACTTTCACATGCGTTGTCTCCCATCTGGACCACTGCAGTTGCCTACTAACTGCTCTCTCTGTTTCCACTATCGCTCCTCTCCCTGCTGGGATTCTCTACACCAGAGCTACAGCACCTTCAAGAAATACTAGTAAATGATGTCACACTTGCATAAAAATAGTTATCTCATCAGTTTCAAAATACCACTCAGGGACTTTTCCATGGCCTAGAACTTCATGTTTTGCGATTCCTTTTATTTTCACTGTTTTCAGCTTTTCTGATCTTTCATTCTTCAAGTGTTTCAAGCATGCTCTCAAATTAGAGATCATTTGTTGACAGCATTTTTAGTTATTGTTATTATAGTTATAGTTTTTATATAGTTATTATATATAACATTATTTTATATATTATATGTAATACATATTATTTATAATATATAATAAACATTACTATATATATAACATTTATAGTTATATCTATAATGAATAGAGAGCATTACTAGTGTTATTCTTCCACTCAATATGATCCTCAAGCCTTCAGTCCTTTCTTATCTGTTTCATGAAAACTTCGCAGAAAGGTTTTCTTTGGTCACCTACCCAAAATACCACTTTGTCCCTCAATCTTTACCTCTTACTCTTAATTTTGAGTATAAGAAGCTTAACTTTGTGCTTCATGTGAGTTGTCACTGTATCATATAGCAGTATAAGTTTGCTTGTTTATAAATCTAATTATTATGTCTTATTCACTAACCTATCAGCGTTCCATGGCAATGATTTATATCTTTTCACTGTTTTATCTGTGTTTCCAATCATGTTCACAGTAGGCACTAGATAAATATTTTGAGAAATTAATCAAAATTGAAAAATCAGAGCTTCTCTTAAAGCCTGTCATAAAGTTACATACCTAATATTCTTTACCCTGATCTCAACTAGAGATAAGACCTGTCCAAGCGCTTCACGTAAGGACTTTTGATGAATGTAGTTGGTAGGATAAGAGAGTCAGAAGGAAATTACATAGAGGGCTGATGAAACAATTGAAATTTATAAAGTTTCTATTATCCATCTTAAGCAGCACAAATTTCTGTGATTTTTAAAAGCATTCAGTTCACTTCAGTTCAGTCACTCAATTGTGTCTGACTCTCTGCGACCCCATGAATCACAGCACACCAGGCCTCCCTGTCCATCACCAACTCCCAGAGTTCACTCAGACTCATGTCCATAGAGTCGGTGATGCTATCCAGCCATCTCATTCTCTGTCGTCCCCTTCTCCTCCTGCCCCCAATCCCTCTCAGCATCAGAGTCTTTTCCAGTGAGTCAACTCGTCGCATGAGGTGGCCAAAGTATTGGAGTTTCAGCTTTAGCATCAGTCCTTCCAATGAACACCCAGGACTGGTCTCCTTTAGGATGGACTGGTTGCATCTCCTTGCAGTCCAATAACATTCTAAAAAATTAAAGGAATATAATAGTTTTTCCTGTATCTCTTTGATACCTATTGCTATTTATTTGCTAGTGATCTTTCTTTCACTCTTCCAAACCTCTGTGATGAGTTTGTTGAGAATGGTTAGCTCTTATTACATGGGGGATTCATAAAGTCTAACACAAAGTCAAGTAATTTATTTATCTGTTAAATTAATGTCTGTCATTACAATAATAGAGTCTCTAAAACAAAAGACTAAAGTTAATAATTCTTTGTTTCTGGTTAAAAATAAGCCAATGTGATTTGCTTTCCTTTTTCTTCAAACAGACAAAAGCTCTGATTGTAGCTTGAGATACTGGCATTGCTTTCTCTTTCTTGTGAATTGTATTTAACACTATTCTTAGAATTTAGCTTTTATTTAACAGAGGGCTCCCCCCGCTCTTACAGCTGAGGCTGCAATAATTTGTTCTGGATGATCCTCATAGTACTGGTACTTAACTCTTCTGCTGGTACAACTAACTTGTAACCAGTATGATTTGCTTTTTGTTTTTTTTTACTATCGGTTTCTCATGCCAATTTGGATTTAAGTATACAGAATATTGTTTTTCTAAATCATCTCTGAATTGGAAGACAGCTTCTAAAAAATGCAGATGAACTATTTCATGCTGTAACTAGAGGATTAGCACAGGAACACTGATAATCCACCTGATTTGCTGGCGTTTCTTCAAATGAACTACTGAGCTAGATCCTTTCTGGCAAGCTCCATTTGAGAGGTCTCCTCAAAATCATCCTTTTTCCGATTCATTGGATTTGCCTCCTCCAGGGTCACTGTCAGACTGTGTGACTGGCCTTCTCCCGGCTTCTGATTTTTATCGTATCATGACTCCAACTCCACCTACTTCTCTGTTACTTTTAAACTTATGATCCGCAATGGCTGAGCTCATTAACTTTCTCAAGTGTAAATTTAAGCTACCTCTACACAATCCAGATCTCAAACATACAAAGATCACTTTCTGACTTCTTCATAGCCTCTCCAATTAACTTCTAATTTCATCACTCATCCCTTTTCTTAGCAGGGAGGGGAGGTACCTTTCAAGTCCTACAGTGAAGTCAGTATATGACTTTTAAAAAGAAGTAGAAAAAAAGAGGCAACAAAAATCCTTTTCTAAACATGCCAAGAAACTCAATCATTTCATACAGGTTTACATTTTTGTGGTGGGGTTAAAATGCAGTATTTATTGCAAAAGTAAATTATATTACATCCTGCAATGATATTATAAAATATGAACTTTTGCTTTTTAAATATATATTAATATTGTATTGATTACATTATTGTAATGTTATATTACATTTATATTGAAAGTGAAAGTGAATTCGCTCAGTCGTGTCTGACTTTGCGACCCCATGGACTATTGCCCACCAGGCTCCTCCGTCCGTGGGATTCTCCAGGCAAGAATATTGGAGTGGGTTGCCATTTCCTTCTCCAGGAGATCTTCCCAACCCAGGGATCGAACCCGGGTCTCCCGCATTGCAGGGAGACGCTTTACCATCTGAGCCACCAGGGAAGCTCATTTATATTAATGTTATATATATAATATTAGGAACCCCAAATTGTTGGCACAGCAATGAAATGTCACCAATATTTATAACTTAACCTAAACCTATATTTGAAATCTTCATAGCTAAGTACAGCATATGTAAAATGCTGAAATGCTGTTGATATACAACCACTCATAGGACGGTATAATTTAGGTGCTTTGAGAGCTTTAAAGGCTTTTAAGAAATAAGAGAATTCAAGTGCTTATAGAGTGGAAGTTCCCTCTGAGTGAAGCAACATTTGGCTAAGCCATAGTATTATCTATTGCAATGTAGCCAGCAACTAAGGAATAACTAGTAGGATATACCATGATTTTATTCTTGAATGCCTAATAGCTATGTGCTAGATTTCACTTTTATTTTAGATTCATGCTCGACTTGTGAAACTAACAGCATGATTTTTCATTTTTCAAAATTCTGATTTTTGTAAGTTATACTTTCAACCACTATATCCTAGAGAATTGATAAGTAGAGATACACACGATACACACAGGTTATTTATAATTCAACATGAATATTAACCTTTTAAAAGCGTTATTGTCATGTAAATGACATAAATGAACTATACATATTTTAAATATACAATTTCAGGTTATATAGTATCCGTGAAACCTTCATCACTATCAGGATAACAAACATATGTAAAATTTCCTTGTGCTCCTTTGTAATCACTTCTCCCACTCAGACCATTCTTCGGGGAACCACTGATCACTTTCCATCTTTATACACTATGTTTATGTAAGTTATGTATTATGTTTATTATGTTATTAGTATTTATTATATAAATTATTTAGTATGTTTATGTAAATAGAATGTATATGTATATATGCATATTAGTTTAATGACCTAGGATCCCATATAAATGAAAATATACAGTATATACTCATTGTCTTGCTTCTTTCACTCAATGTTACTTTGATAGTCTTCTATAGTCTAACAGGTATAAATTATTCATTAGTTTTTTTCTTGATAAGCAGTACTACATTGTATGAATCTGATACTATTTGTCTGTTTACTTGTTGAGGATATTTAGCTTCTTTCCATTTGGGGATATAACAAAAATGTTGTGAACATTTGTATAAAAGTATTTATATGAATATTTTTATGGACTTTCATTTCTCTTGAGAAATAGCTACGACAGGAGTGGCTAACTCACATGGTTGATGTAGAGTTCACTTTTTAACAGAAATTGGCATTTTCCAAAGTGGTCTATTACTGTGAACTCCTGCCAGTAATGTAAAAAAACAAAAAGATAAACACTCTTCAGATCCTTTTCAACTCTTGATATAGCTTAAGTTTTATCTATGCTACTGTTATTGTTCAGTCACTCAGTTGTGTCCAACTCTTTGTGACCCCATGGACTGCAGCATGCTGGGCCTCCCTGTCCATCACCAACTCCTGGAGTTTACTCAAACTCATATCCATTAATCAGTGATGCCATCCAACCATCTCATCTTCTGTTATCCGCTTCTCCTCCTGCCTTCAATCTTTCCAAGCATCAGGGTCTTTTCCAGTGAGTCAGCTGTTTGCATCAGGGGGCCAAAATATTGGAGTTCAGGACTTATTTCCTTTAGGATTCACTGGTTGGATCTCCTTGCAGTCCAAGGGACTCTCAAGAGTCTTCTCCAACACCACAGTTCAAAAGCATCAGTTCTTCAGTGCTCAGCTCTCTTTATAGTCCAACTCTCACATCTGTACATGACTACTGGAAAAACCATAGCATTGACTAAATGGACCTTTGTTAGCAAAGTGATGTCTCTGCTTTTTAATATGCTATCTAGGTTTGTAATAGCTTTTCTTCCAAGGGGCAAGGGTCTTTTAATTGCATGGCTGCAGTCACTATCTGAAGTTATTTTGGAGCTCAAGAAAATAAAGTCTGTCACTGTTTGCATTGTTTCCCCATCTATTTGTCATGAAGTGATGGGACCGAATGCCAAGATCTTAGTCTTTTGAATGCTGAGGCTTAAGCCAGCCTTTTCACCCTCCTCTTTCGCGTTCATCGAGAGGCTCTTTCATTCCCCTTCACTTTCTGCCATAAGAGTGGTGTCGTCTGCATATCTGAGGTTGTTGATATTTCTCCCAGCAATCTTGATTCTTGCACGTCCTTCATCCAGTGCAGCGTTCCTCATGATGTACTCTGCATGTAAGTTAAATAAGCAGGGTGACAATATACAGCCTTAACGTACCCATTTCCCAACTTGGAACCAGTCTGTTGCTCCATGTCCAGTTCTAACTGTTGCTTCTTGACCTGTTTACTGGTTTTCAAGAGGCAAGTCAGGTGGTCTGGTATTCCCCTCTCTTAAGAATTTTTCACAGTTTGTTGGAAATTTTCCACACTAGTATCCGTATATTGTTATTTGCATTTTAAGTCATGCTTTCTAAATGACTAAGGATGTGTAGCATCTTTTTCTTTGCTTATTTCCCATCCATATATATATTCTTAGATAAAATGTTGAAATATTTTGTCAATTTTAGTTGGATGTTTTAGTTTTCTTAGATTTTTGTGTAGACATTTGAGAATTCTGAGTTTTCTATGTATTCTTGATACAAGTTCTTTATCATTTATTATATGTACTATGTATATATATATACATAATTTGCAAATATTTTTTCCAAATCTTTCTCTTTCCACTGTCTTTGTGTTTTTGTATTTTTGCTTGAGGGGCAACATATATTTTAATTTAGATGAAAACTATTTTGTCAACTTCTTTTATGGATTGTGCTTCTGATGTCACATGTAAGAAACTGATATTTACTACTAGGTCACAAAAGTTTTCTTCTAGAAGTTTTACTGTTTAGGTTTTACTTTTAGTATATACACATTTTCAGTTTAGTTTTATATATGATGTGAAGTATAGATCAAAGTGGAGGTTTTCTTTTTTTGGCATATGAATATTCAGTGGCCCTAAATCATTGAACAGTACTCTCTCTAATGATTTTTCTTGAAAAGCTGGCACACATATCTATATAAAACCTATTGATAATGATGTATGTAAATGCTATAATAGTTTTCTAATATATGCATTATAAATATAATATTATTATTTTATTTTATTTTATTTTTTTATTGGAGGCTAAGTGAAAGAGGAGAGTGAAAAGGTTGGCTTGAATCTCAACATTCAGAAAACAAAGATCATGGCATCTGGTCCCATCACTTCATGGGAAATAGATGGAAAAACAGTGGAAACAGTGTCAGACTTTATTTTTGTGGGCTCCAAAATCACTGCAGATGCTAATTGCAGCCATGAAATTAAAAGACGCTTACTCCTTGGAAGGAAAGTTATGACCAACCTTGATTGTATATTAAAAAGCAGAGACATTACTTTGCCAACAAAGGTCCATCTAGTCAAGGCTATGGTTTTTCCCGTGGTCATGTATGGATGTGAGAGTTGGACTGTGAAGAAAGCTGATAGCCGAAGAATCGATGCTTTTGAACTGTGGTGTTGGAGAAGACTCTTGAGAGTCCCTTGGACTGCAAGGAGATCCAACCAGTCCATTCTAAGGGAGATCAGTCCTGGGTGTTCATTGGAAGGACTGATGCTAAAGCTGAGACTGCAATACTTTGGCCACTTCATGCGACGAATTGACTCACTGGAAAAGACTCTGATGGTGGGAAAGGTTGGGGGTGGGAGGAGAAGGGGACGACGGAGAATGAGATGGCTGGATGGCATCACCGACTCTGTGGACTTGAGTCTGAGTGAACTCCGGGAGTTGGTGATGGACAGGGAGGCCTGGCGTGCTGCGATTCATGGGGTCGTGGAGAGTCGGACACGACTGAGCGACTGAACTGAATTGAACTGAGCTGAATTATTTTACAATATTATATTGGTTGGTTTTGCCATACATTGACATGAATCTGCCCTGGGTATACATGAGTTCCCCTTCCTGAATATATTATATGTAGTTTTGTTTATACTTACATAGTTTCATTTAAGATTCAACAAATAGTATGTTCACTTAATCAAATCTCAATTCCATTACATGAAAAGACAGAAAACATTTGTGTATGTGTGTTTGCTGTATTCATTAAGCACTATATGAACAAAATTGTATTTTTACATAGTCATCTTACTCAATGTTTTAAAAAATCTTATGGAGTAGATGTTACTCAGGAAGTTTAAAAAAAATTTCCTGATAATCAGAGATTACAAATAAGGTGTTCAAAGCCATAGATCTTTTAAGTATCAGAGGTAGAAAGGAAACCCAGATGTCCAATACTCCCTCTAGCATAGCTCATGATGGTGGATTAATCACTGCATCAATTAAAAATGCCACCCACCACAGAAGAGTACTTTGGCATATAGCTTTTTAAGACTGTCCAAATGAACCAACTCAGTATTTTCAGTTTTATTATTTTTGTTCTTTAAAGCATAGTCATTTGTAGCAGTTATATTTATATAAGGAAAGTAAAGAACAGATAGGAAATATATTGCAAATTTCAATCGGTAAGTCTGCCTGTCTGAATTGTTAAAAGCCAAACTAATCCAACTTCCTAGGATTCCCACTAGCATATTTTCCCTGTAAGTACATTATAAGGTCATTCTTAAATTTTAAGTACTTGCGGCCAGATAGAACACACTTACATTAATGTAACTAAATTTCCAAACAAGTTTGATTTCCCCACAACATGAATGCCTTCCTGAATGATCCCACAGAAGCAGCATGACTGATGTCATGAAGAGAGCGCCTAGTCACTGATTAATGGCGCTCGTTTTTGCATACAGAACCTCAGTCAGCACTTTACCTTATTCTCAAAGCAGAGGTCATCTGGCAAAGTTCAGAGTCAAGAAGGGTGCTCAGCTCTGAGGAGCATATCTACCCCAGGCTCTGCATTCCACTTAAACCCCAAGTCATTTAATGGACTCATGCATGAAGGATAAGAATCACATTAAGTCTTAATGGTCAATGCAATTCTCTCTCCGTATGTATCTCTCCTAGTTTTGTTACACAAAGAAGAGTTCTTCCAAGGACATTGTAGTAATAATTTCAACAAACCCTAGGAAGATTCGCTTTTGACATGTTGAATTTCCCTGACCCAGAACTATTTGGAAACGACTTCTCACCAAATACTGTGTGAACGCTTAAGTTTCTCTGTGTGTGTGTTAGTCACTCAGTCCTGTCCGACTCTTTGCAACCCCTTGGACTATAGCCTGCCAGGCTCCTCTCTCCTTGGAATTCTCCTGGCAAGAATACTGGGGTGGGTTGCCATTCCCTTTTCTAAGGGATTTTCCAGACTCAGGGATTGAACCCAGGTCTCCTGCACTGTAGACAGATTATTTAACCATCTGAGCCACTAAGTTTCTCTAACCCAGGACAAATTCTAGGAATCCAGGCTTAAAAATAAAATCTCACTGGGCTCCCCTGGTGGCTTAGTGGTAAAGAATCCATTGCCCAATGCAGGAGACACAGATTCCGTAATCTGGGAGGATCCCACACGCCACGGTGCAACTAAGCCCATATGCCACGACTACTGAGCTCACTCACCACAACTACTGCACTCTGCAGGCTCTAGAGCCGGCGCTCCGCAACAAGCAAAGCCGCCACAATAAGGAGCTCTGGGGCTGCAAGTAGAGAAAGCCCACATGGCAAGGAAAACCCTGAGCACAGCCAAAAATAATAAATAGATAATTTTTATTTTAAAAAAATGGCAAAATCATACTAATTTCTAGTATTCTGAAAGATTGGTCACATGCCTAAGATTTATTCTTCCTTGGACAAGCTCTTAGGAATGCCTGCAAAAGACAGTCTCTGAGTTACTTGTCTCTGGCTAAACCTGGGAGAAACATCTATCAACTCCATGAACTGTGTCTACAACAGAGTCTACAAGGTAGTGATACACATGCATATAACAATTAAGGGTGAAAACATAACCGCCTAAGATGGCAGCTTAGAATAAAAAAGCAAGAAAAAAAAATTCTGAGCAGGGCCAGACTTCAAAGAATTTGTTTAACCAATGTTAAATAAAGATCAGTAAACAAGAAGTCCCAGGAAAAGGGAGAGGTGTCTCTCAGTATACAAAAATTCTACAATGACCAAAATTAAAATTTCATTAAAGGAGTTAAACAGCATATTTGAGTTGCAGAACAGATTTAATTTAAAAGTAGATCAGTAGAGATAGTATAAGCAAGAAAAGGTCATGTAAAAAAATGAATAGCTTCAGAGAAATGTGAAATACCTCCAAAGGTATCAACAGACATGTAATGGGAATATTAGAAAGAAGAGAGAAAGGAGTAGAAAAAAATACTTGAAGATATATGGTTGAAAATACCCCAAATTTGATGAAAAGCATTAATTTACATATCTGAGAAGTTCAATAAAGCTCAAGAAGGATGACCACAAAGAGATCCAAACACACATACATCATACTCAAAAGCCAAATATAAGAGAAAAATTTGAAAGCAGCAAGAGAAAAAATGACTCAACACATACAAGGGAACCCTGAACAAATTAACAAATAACTTTTTATCTGAAACAATGGAAGCCACAAAGCAGTGAGATGACATATTCAAAAAGGTGAGAGAAATAAAATAATTCACCAAGAATCCAGTATTTAACAAGGCTATCTTGTGAACAAACTACTAAATGTTTCTATGTAAACAAGACTGAGATATTCCACTGGTATGAAACCTGCTTCACAAGAAATACTAAAGAAAATTATCTAAGCAGAAAGAAAGTGACACCTAAGTTAAATTAAAGTGATATTAATTAATTAATAAATTAAATAATAACAAATTATTATAATAATAATTATTATAATTAAACTGATATATTTTAAAGTATAAATATCAAAGTAAAATATAAAATAAAGTAAAATATCACAATAAATTAAAGTGATATTAATTCAAATTCACAAGAAACAAAAGAGCTCCAGTTTAAAAAAAATTATGTAAGTAATGATAGACATTGTAGAGATTTATTTCTCCTTATCCATTTCATTGGTTTTAAAGTACTTGTGTTTATCTGATTTAAAAATACCCCTCTAAAGTGACTATGTTCTGAAAATGAACATAGTAAACATGAATTTTACCTTCTCAAAAATGTGTAAGGCAGAGGAGAAACGCAGGGAATTGTGAAGACTTTTCTACTCTTAGAAAATCAGGGAGTTGGAAGGGGCTTGGGTCACAGATGCGAAAGAATGAGGACTGGTCTTTGTTGAACACATGGTAACAGTACTGAAGAGCACTTACTGGATTTCTGACCTGGGCTTTGAGTCAAGTGTAAATCCAAGGTCATACTCCTGGAAGCACTATGAAATATTTGGACTTTGTGTCTCATTTCCATTTGCCTTCTTTCAGGAATTTGTAATAACAGTTTTCGTGGTAAAATTTTAGCCAGGTTTATATCTAAGTCCCACAGATTTCTACAGAGCAAGAAATTTCATCTTTTTGAAAAGTGATTGTTGCCTTTAAATAATTTATGTAAAGTTCGAGGGAATTAGGAAAGTGAATCTGGAGAGGGATAAGATTCATTTACTTAACAGTAAGAGGCACAAAAGAATCAGACATAACTCAGCAATTAAACAGCAACAACAAGGACTAACTTTAGGGTTTATTTTAAATGCAGAGTAGTAGTTTTGTTCGTCTGGCTATGTATGAAGATGGCTGTGAGATATTTCTGTGTTGGCAACTACTTCTACCTGTAGCTCATTGCCTTACAACAAAAATGAATTGGGTGCTTTTAATAGGTCATTTACAACCAGATAATTGGAGCAAAGGCAAAGACTAGTCTTTGGGTCACTGTTTAGTGGCTAATGAACATGCTTGCTCTAAACAAAAGGAAAAGGAATAATCTTCAAAAAACGTGTTTAATGCCAATATTTCAATGATGGGAAAACTTTTTTTAAAATATGTGAGTATTTACATACTATGAAGCATGTCTTTTAGACTCTGTGTAATCTTTCTGCATCTTGACTAATAGGGTCTCTTGCTTGCAGGTCATGCCTTCAGAGGAAAAAGCTACTCTGAGTGGATCTATTTCACTCAAAAGTTTTATATCCGAGAATTTAAAACAGTTGAGAAATCCTCAAAATAATATTTTTCCTTCATGTTTGTTATTACTGTTAGTTATTTTTTGTTCCATCCTCCACCAGAACTGCAGTGGCATTTCCTTACTAGGAGTGCATATTTTAGCAGATTTTTAAGGCCTTGTTTCATTTTGAGATAAATGAGTTTTGGGTCACTGGTTATGATCAAACACCAGACAGATGAGATCACAGGTATGAAGTAACTTTAATTGTGCTGGAGGCATAAGTCTCCTACTCAAGTCCCTCACTTTATTTCTATGTTAAAATCTAGGAAAACAAACGGCAAAACTGCAAAAAGAATCCGATCCCAAGGATTTCTGAAATGTATCATTATGATTTAGTTTAGCTACTAGTAATTAACAATGACAATAAAAACAGCAAAAAGTATTCACTGAAACAAAATGTGCTGTCTTGCAGCAACCCTCTGTACTTACTGACTTCTAACCTAATTTATATACATCTGATTGCGCCCCGTAAAAATTTAGAGCTCCCACTGTAGTAAATCAGAATTTGTTTTGTTTAATAAAAATATTGCCAGATAGCAACTGTCAGTTAGAAAATTAGATTTAATTTCCCTTTATGAGTAATTAGCTGTGAGCATCTCGGCTCTCTTTATGCATATAATTAACTTTTCTAATCAAATGTAACTTCTTTCGTGTTGAAGATAGTACAATGAGCTTTGTCATCAAATACTGCACTTCCTTTTCATGACAGACATAAGTGAAATAAATTGTTTACTCTCTTTTACTCCTGAGATTTTAACATGGAAACGAGAAACAAACAGGAAAGATGTAAAGAGTTGCTAATGGCAAGGTTTTCTTGTTTGGAAAGGCATTTCAGTTCTAAATTTCTATTTTAAATATGCTGTTGAGATTCTGAAACTGCAATCAGGTATATGAAAAATTGGACATGAGCAGGCATTTGGCTGCCCAGCTCTACAGTATGCCTTCAAGTCACCCTGAGTAGAATTTACATCAGAACGATTCAGCTCCAGTCTGGCTTGCTTCCATCATTCTGGGCAAGAACTCACAGATAGAGCTCCATGATCTAAACGTAGCTGTTTAAGAAGTGAAAAAAATTTAGCTACATTACTTAATCTGCAACATATAATTTTAAAAGGTAATTTAATATCTGACTGAACTTATACATTTAATTTGTAGGAAGAGAAGATCTTCTAAACAGAAACCTAATTAATGCTTATTTCTGAATTAACTATGTAAGCACTCATATGCTGGTAATTTTCTCTCAAAAAATGTGAAACGATGTATAGATGTTATATTTGATATTGGAAAAAGAGTGTATGTGGAAACATCTTTAAAAATGATTGCTTATTGAAAAAATGCCAATCCTGTTCATATTGTATGTGTTCATACAGATTTTGCTCAACTAAGAAACTGCTGTCTCAATGATGTGAGAAAGATAAGGATTACTACAGCAAATCCAAGTATTCAGTCCCTGCCTAATTAAATAATTATAAATATAATAATGTACTTTTGCCCGGACCACTACTGGATTATGACTTTCAGCTACATACTGCAAGAGAAAAGCAAATTTTTTAGCGAATAATCTCTCTTGCAAAATTTCTAACTTTACTTGAAGCATTTATCCCAATTTTGCCCCCAATACTGGGGAAAAAAAAGTGTAAGAAATTTTGCTTTTTCTTTACATTAAGAATAGGGCAAAACATCTGAATCTCTCTGAAAAAAATAATGCTATTAAACCTATACAATTAGTATATGTTCTTTTTTCTACTTAAAATCTCAAAATACTTTACTCAGTATTAACTGGCCACTTATATCAGTGTCTTGATTTATTTTCTGGTTTCACTATGATAGATAATCTATCAACAAAAGCTTATGTCACTTAAAAAAAAATATGTTAGTCACTCAGTTGTATCTGATTCTTTGCCATCTCGTGGATTGTAGCCTGCCAGGCTCCTCTGGCTGTGGGATTCTCCAGGCAAGAATACTGGAATGGATAGCCATTCCCTTCTCCAGGGGATCTTCCTACCTAGGGATCGAACTTAAATATCCTACATGACAGGTGGATTCTTTACCATCTGAGGCACTAGGGAGGCCCCTCTGTCACTTATATATAGTTAATTCTAAAAACAACAAAAGAAGTTAACTCTATCATTATTATTTAATTGGACAAGGAATCAAGTTTTGTGCATTTGTTAAATGTTCCTGGCATACATTATTTTTATGGACATGCATATCTAAACTGAAGGAAAAAATATGTATAGCCAGTAAACAGAGTTTTATTTCTGTTTTCACAATGTGAGTTATTTATTCTGACATACAATATGTTCTGCGATTGTGCATCTAAGGAAAACAAACTCACTTTAATATTAGTATTGGTATATCAAAATTAGTAAATGAAATCTTCTCTGATAAACTTAGAGCATAGGGATTATTTTTAGATATTCAGACTTGACTCCTTTCCATTAATGTAGATAATTCAGAATGAACTCTGTGAATTTGTGTGCATAGAACTCATTATAAATCATACTTAATAATTTTTATTATCTTTTGGATAGAGGTAAACAGTAACAACAAATAATACATTTTCAAATTTTCTTTGAAAATATTTCTGGATATATGGCATAACAAATATCTGTGGTCAGACAAAAGCTATCTGATTTTATGGTTGTAGTATTTGCAATATAATAATAGGAAAGAATGGGCTTCCCTGACCGCTCAGCTGTTAAAGAATCTGCCTGCAATGCAGGAGACCCTGGGTTGATTCCTGGGTAGGGAAGATCCCCTGAAGAAGGGTTAGTCTACACACTGCAGTATTGTTGGGCTTCCCTTGTGGCTCAGCGGGTAAAGCATCTGCCCGCAATGCAACAGACCTGAGTTTGATCCCTAGGTTGGGAAGATCCCCTAGAGAAGGGAAAGGCTACACACTCTAGTATCTTGGCCTGGAGAATTTACAGTCCATGGGGTCACAGAGAGTCAGACACGTCTAAGCAACTTTCACTCACTTCACAATAGGAAAGAATGAAATTTGCTTCGGCTTTTCAACAAGTGAATTTGTCTTCAGGCACCTATCATACACAGTAAGAGGAGAAATTTGGCTTTTAGGCTGGGAGAAATATCAATAACCTCAGATACGCAGATGACATCACCCTTATGGCAGAAAGTGAAGAGGAACTCAAAGGCCTCTTGATGAAATTGAAAGAGGAGAGTGAAAAAGTTGGCTTGAAGCTCAACATTCAGAAAACGAAGATCATGCCATCTGGTCCCATCACTTCTTGGGAAATAGATGGGGAAACAGTGGAAACTGTGTCAGACTTTATTTTTGGGGGCTCCAAAATCACTGCAGATGCTGATTGCAGCCATGAAATTAAAAGACGCTTACTCCTTGGAAGGAAAGTTATGACCAAACTAGACAGCATATTAAAAAGCAGAGACATTACTTTGCCAACCAAGGTCCGTCTAGTCAAGGCTATGGTTTTTCCCGTGGTCATGTATGGATGTGACAGTTGGACTCTGAAGAAAGCTGATCGCCGAAGGATTGATGCTTTTGAAATGTGGTGCTGGAGAAGACTCTTGAGAGTCCCTTGGACTGCAAGGAAATACAACCAGTCCATTCTAAAGGAGATCAATCCTGGGTGTTCATTGGAAGGACTGATGGTAAAGCTGAAACTCCAGTACTTCGGCCACCTCATGCGACGAGTTGACTCACTGGAAAAGAGTCTGATGCTGGGAAGGATTGGGGGCGGGAGGAGACGGGGACGACAGAGAATGAGATGGCTGGATGGCATCACCGACTTTGTGGACATGAGTTTGAGTGAACTCCGGGAGTTGGTGATGGACAGGGAGGCCTGGCGTGCTGTGATTCATGGGGACACAGAGAGTCGGACACGACTGAGCGACTGAACTGACTGACTGACTGACTAGTGAACTAATAGGTTGAATGGCTACAAAGTGTTGAGTTCTCATATCAAGACATGCATTACAGGAAATGTAATATTGCTTTTATATTTACCTCATTCCCACAAATAAAGCAAAGAAATACAAAGTTCAATGGTAATACTCAATGAAAGGCTTAGCCCTTTCCAAAATAATTGCCAGGAAGTAGCATAGTCATTTAAATTATATAGGTCTTTTAGTCTAGATTTCTTAGCCATTTACTCACAGTGCTCATATAATCCAAAAGCCAGTTACATGAATGAGGCTCTGCATAGCTGTAAATTGTGATCTGTTTCTATAAATTGTGCCATGGTGTATTCCCACATCCTGCAAAAACTGTATGAACATTCAGAGAAAGGATGGAGTTTAAATTATGTTTATCAGGTATTCGTTCCCCATAGATCAAACAAAATCCCATACTTTTTCTCATGACAATTTTACTTAAAAATGACCTTTAAATGTACTAAATAGTTAAATGTTAAGAGTGTAAATGGTATAAAATGGACTTTTTTACTTAACAGGAATTCATGGTCCTGACTGAGGGATATAACATGTTCCCAAAAATATTAAATAGTATAATGTTGTGGACAGTAAGAAGGACAGGGAAGCCTGCAATGCTGCAATCCATGGGGTCACAAAGAGTTAGACACAACTTAGCAACTGAACCACAGCAATATTGTTTTTTAATGATTGTGTAGAAGTCTTGACTATTAAAGGGCTTATATAAAATTTGAGAGTTAAGCTGAATTTTTAAGAAAAGATGAAAGAGGGGAAAGAATCTGAAAAGTAATCTATGTACATACAGATACGTGTGTGTGTATGTATATATATATGTGTGCTGATGCTGCTAAGTCACTTCAGTCGTGTCTGACTCTGTGTGACCCCATAGACGGAAGCCCACCAGGCTCCCCCATCCCTGGGATTCTCCAGGCAAGAACACTGGAGTGGGTTGCCATTTCCTTCTCCAATGCATGAAAGGGAAAAGGGAAAGTGAAGTCGCTCAGTCATGTCCGACCCTTAGCGACCCCACGGAATGCAGCCCACCAGGCTCTTCCATCCATGGGATTTTCTAGGCAAGAGTACTGGAGTGGCTTGCCATTGCCTTCTCTGATATATACACATAACTAAATCACATTATTGTACACTTGAAAACAACACAATATTGTAAATCAACTATACTTCAATTTAAAAAAAAAAGGATCTTTAAAAAAAGAAAGAAGTAAAGGACTTAATGGATTAAAAAGAATAGTGGAAAGCTTTCCAAAAAGTGCAGTACAGAAATAAATCTTAAACAAAATCAGGATTTAAGAAGGCACGTGGTTCTCACAGGAAAGAACTGTCTTACTGGGGCATGGCGGTAGGTATATTGCATCTAGACACAGGAGAGTTTGAACAGTCAGTTTCAAAAGTTGGATCTGTTCCTCAGGATTCCCCTCCATTCTCATCAGAGGGATAGCAGTGATGGGCTGTATTAGTGGGCTTTGTTTGGGGAAAAGGACTTCATTTTCCCCAGAGCAGCAAGTGGACAGATCCTCCAGCGTTAAGTTGTGTGTACCAAGAAAGGGAGGAGAGTATTTTCAAGTAGCTGTTCATTATTCCGTGTGATCTGTTTTATAAGTTTCTTTCTTTCACACATGCGCACATGTATAATACTCCAGGTGTATACACATGATCAGTTCTTACTTACCTAAATTCTTAGAAAGGAACCATGACTGATGAACTCAAAGGCTAAAACTAATTTTGGTTTGGCTTTAGAATGCGTGGTAAAATTTATCAAAGTTTATTTCATCAGTTACTTTGGCGGCACCGATATTAAAATGAGTTCATATAATAGGCTTGTCACACGTTGCAGCGACGTCAATTTTTGCCATGGTCTGTACACACTGTCTATTCAGCTGCTTCTGAGCACTGGCCCCTGCCAGTCTCCTGCCAGGAGTGTTAACCTTAACACTATTACATGGGTACAGGATGCCATGCATTACGCCGAGTGCTCTTCATTGATCAGCTCCTTTAGTCCTTATAAAAATTTTACCATATTAATTTTGCAGATAAAGGAATTGAGACCCAGAGAGACCAGGAACTCATCTCCTCCCACACTAGGTTATGGACTCCCTGAGGGCTGATTCTGTGTGTTCATTTTGCTCCTGCCAGTGGCTGTTACAGTGACACTAAATATTGGTTGATTAAATACATTGTTGAAGAAGAAGACAGAGGTAAGTACATTAACCCAGCAAGAGCCAGCATTATGGAAAACAGTATCATACTCACATGGTCAAAATCTAAACATTAGTGGATCGAACATTCATGTAAAATTCATTGAAGCATTCATGTAAAATTGGAAATGTTAGATACTAATTATATCAAATTATGATGCAATTATTAGTGACAACATTTAGAAAGTGCTACTGTAAGTCATCAACCTCAATACATAGCCACATTCTGGACTTTATTATCACCTAGGTATAACTTATTTATAGCATTTAAACTCTTGTACCACACTTTGTGAACAAAATCTTCCGTGTTGATAAATGTTATTCCTTTATTTAGTTTATAATCTACTGAGATATGTTACCCTTTTATCCACAAATTTCTCCAACAAAACATGATCATTTTAGTCTAATTTCCTACTCAGACTAATGATGAATTGGCTTACTATCTCATTAATAGTCTCAAAATTGCAGCTCTTGTATCTTTTTGCTCTATCGTTCAACTCACAACACTGATTAAACACTAAAATTTATTATCTATTTTCTTGCACTAGTAAAGTGATTGCTTTTGGAAAAATTACAAAAATTTGTGGAATGGCAGAATGATACAACTCTAATTCCATTGTTTTCAGTTCTGCCTGAACCATCGACAGTATTTGTCAGTGCGTTATTAAAAATACATTTGTGCCCCCTTTCATTTGAGAGGCTCTCCTAATAACCGTGGAGATCTCCAAGGTTTCCTCACCAAACTTTCAACCCATTGATTGCTCCTATAACTGATGCAACCTCTGACCTCTCTCACTGAGCAGTGCTTATATTTTCCAATACAACCATTCCTTCCATGATGCTCATTAAGCCTTTAGACTTTTTTTCTTGCTCATTCCTAAAATCCCTGGAACCTAAAGCATTGTCTGGAATGTCACAACTAATCAATAAATATATGTCAAAAAAAATAAAGAAAACCATTAGATAGGTAACATAAGGGGGGTTGATAATGAAACCGGTAGTTAGAAATGGGGGTGAGGCATTAAATCTGGAAGATGGACAGAGGAAGCTGCGGTAACAGACTCTGAAAACAATATGAATGCTTGGAATAAGGCTCAGCCCTAGCAGCAGAAATAACCATGTCTGAGCAATAATTATAACCAGTCTTTAGGTTGTGTTTTATGGAGAAACAGCACAGCAATACCTTCTTTTGGCTAGAGGTTTGAAGAAAGAGGGGAAGTCAGCCCCTGAGAAAAATTGCCGTAGACATCTGGCAGAAAGACATGGGTTATAGGGTTCAGTAGAAGGTGCTAACACAAAACAGCGAAGACAGTTGCCTGCTACTCTAGCCTGGCTATTTATTAAACCACAGTGCACAGAAACTCTGAATTTTATGGTAGTTTGCTCTTAGCTGCAAAAGGATGATGTGAACAAATTCCAGATATATGATAGCAATGGATACTGATAGTTATCTTTAAAATTTATTTTATTGTCTTTATTATGGAAGGAAGGGGAATTTTAAATATAGATCCATGATTCTACATTAGATATTTTGGGCACACTTTTCATATATCTCTTTTAATCACCCCAAATCTCTTTAAGAAGGACGGTATTATCATCATGCTTTGAATAAAGAAATGTATGCCCAGAGAAGTAATTTGCTTAGATCCATTTATTACACTGTAGAACTGGATCTAAAGCCACATTGCCTCTTTCATGATCCTGTGCTAAGAAAAGAACCTGCATCTTCCTTGAGGGGCCTGCATAAAAAGCAGGATTAGAAAAACTTTCTGTGAGAGTTTGCCAGTATTTAGTTTATCATTGTTTAATGCTAAGCCTCTAAATAATATTCTCCTCAAAATGATAAAAGAAGAAAGAATGAGTTGCTAGTTGGAGTTTAAGGAGAACCCCAACTTTAACCCAGAGGAATGGGATGGGGAGGGAGGTGGGAGGGGGGTTCAAGATGGGGAACACATCTACACCCGGGGCAGATTCATGTCAATGTATGGCAAAACCAACCGATATAATATTGTAAAGTAATTAGCCTCCAATTAAAAAAAAAAAGGGCAAATGGAATTGGGTGCAGGTGTCTTTAGAATCTACACATTTTAACTTCTTGAGCCTTGCTCAAAATAGTATCTTTTAGAAGCTACTAACAAATTTTGGTAATTAATATTTAACTAAATATTTGTGCTATGCCATATGAATTTATTTTTGAGTTGAAAATTTAGTGAACTGGAGGCTACTGTAGTGAGGATTCTGGTCCTGGAAACAATTTTACTGTTTGTTTCATCATCTTTCTGCCATTCATTCTAACAAAGGTAAAGAGTAGTAGCTGGTATCATTGATAACCCTGGAGGAAGAACAGGAAAATAGATGTCACACCAAGAGTCCCCAACCTTAACGAAACAAGGCCTAATTAATGTTTTTGCTTGTTTTACCCTGTTGATATTTTATGCTACTGATATGTGCTTAATCAATGTTTAAAAATAAATTTTCCCATTCACACTAGCACCACCTCTTCCAGTATTTTTCCTTCAATGAATTTGAAAGCATATGTCACTTAACCAGGGATTTCACTAGTGGTTAAGAACCTGTCTTTCAGGCTGGGGGAAGCAGGTTCAATCCCTTCTTGGGGAACTAATCTCCCACCTGCCATAGAGCAGCCAGGCTTGTATGCTGCAACTACTAAACCCACGGCCCACAACTACAGAGTCTGCGTGCTGCCACGAAAGATCTGCATGCTACAACTGAGACCCCACACAGGCAAATGAAAAATAAAAGCCAGTCATAAGGGGACACACACACACACACAAAAAAAGCATAGCACTTAGTTTTATACTTATCCAAGCTTTTGACTGCTTTTCTTCATAGCTTACATTGTCCCAAATCAGACCTACTGTGAGCAGATAATGCACACAGTGGTAATACATAAAGCTAACTCAAGCTCAGGAGGAAATACTCATTTCAAAAATGAAATTATTAAATAGCTATAAACATTGCCTACTCACTGTGCTCATTTTATCTGTCCTCCAATGAATTAAATAGCACTGAACTATGTGAACTGTCTTTAGCAAAACTAATTAATTCTGTGAGATTATTGAGCAGCCACTGTGTATGACAAGAAAAACACTGGAAGCCGTTGGTATTTGCAATTACTTCTCTATTCTGCCGTCTAAAGAGTAAGATGACTTGGGCTGTTTTTATTCAAACGTTGAAGTTCATTTTGTATTGAAAGTGAAAGTCGCTCAGTCGTGTCCGACTCTTTGCAACGCCATGGACTGTCCATGGAATTCTCCAGGCCAGAATACTAGAGTGAGTAGCCTTCCCCTTCTCCAGGGGATCTTCCCAACCCAGGGATCGAACCCAGGTCTGCCACATTGCAGGTGGATTTTTTTACCAGCTGAGCCACAAGATTTTGTATGGGGTATATAGCCAGTTTACAATGTTGTGGTAGTTTCAGATGAACAGCAAAGGAGCTCAGCCATACATATACATGGATCCATTCTCCCCCAACGATCCTTTCTCACCGACAACCATAAGTTTGTTTTCTAAGTCTGTGAGTTTCTTTCTGTTTTGTAGGTAAGTTCATTTGTATTGTTTATTTTTAGATTCCACCTGTAAGGGAGGTCATATGATAGTTCTCTGGAGGATAAGTCAGTAAAAGGCTAGATTGTGAACACAGTGGATAGATTAAAAAAGCCCTAAAAGAAGAAAAGTGAGCAAAAACAGCAGCAGTTGGAGAGCTAGTGTTAGAAGGTGTAGGTGATTCTGAACGGTGTGAAACTTTTAAGAAAAGAGTGACATATTTAAAGAGGATACTTTCACAAAGTCTTGTGATCAATGTGATGTACTCTCTAGCCTGGGTTAATTAATAAAGCTTGGCCCTACTTTTCAAGTATTTTGATGATAGAACTTTGTGTATGAGTATCAATACCCACAAACGTGTTTTGTGCATTTAATAATTATATTAATATGAGCCTCTAAAGAGTAATATGGAACGGTGGCTAGGTAAGGCCCAGTAATATGCATGTAATATTTGAATTGTAACAATAGTAACAACCCAAGAAAACAGTTTGGTAGATACAGAAACAGAGAAATCACTGCATGAATTTATATTTATGATCACTTACATGCTTATAAACACATCAGATTCGATCATGGATATACTGCTAAGTCTTGCCTATAGTGAAAAAATTCAGTCATTATTCTTTTAACCCTTTGTGTTCTTTAAACAAAGTCAATGCTATTGATTTGGTAATAATAAATTGATCTCAGTATATTTTTAACCATAAGAGATTACTGTATTCTTATTTTTCTCCAGGTTTATATTTTTCTCCCATCTATCTTTCTAGTAATTTGAGGCAGCAGAAATATCATACATAACTTCAAAATGAATATTTGATTCTATCACTGCTGTATAAAATACTGTATAAAAACTCTTAGAGGATTTCTCTAACATTATTTACTATATATGTTACAAAAGTAACAGTAGAGTTATAGTTAACTTACTCATCTAACTAAATATCTTTCTTCAAATATGGCATAAACATGTACGTAAATTTAACAAAAAATGGAAAACATTTTTTATTTTCATGCTCAAATAAGGAAAATATACATTTGGCTCCTCAGTAATTTAAATTTGATAAATTTAATTGTAGCATTCAATGGATTCTACATTTATTTTTAAATCAGATTTCACATAAATCTTTCAAATTCCTTCAAGACTTTGAGTTATCTAGACTTACAGAAGTGCTCAACATTTGAATTATAAGCTAAACTTGTGAATTTAATCTACGAAGATGTGCATGACTATTTTTCACAGTGAAGGTTACAGTGCTTGGCTGGAAATTGAAAATGAGTGGAAATCAGTAAACTTTGGTGAGAGATCAACTTAGCACAGGACTTACTTACCTTTCATTCTCATATATTTTCAGACCAAGTGACTTTTCAAACATTAAATGTTATTCTGTATTGGAGAAGGAAATGGTAACCCACTCCAGTATTCTTGCCTACAGAATCCTGTGGATGGAGGAGCATGGTGGGGTGCTGTCCATAGGGTTGCACAGAGTCAGACACAACTGAATTGACTTAGCATGCATGGATGTTTTGGTCTAACGTTATCAAATAACAACTAAAATTTGGTATGAGCATGTTTGTCTTAGTGCTTATATGATTATATTGTGTTTCTATTATTGTGATGGTGAGGGCTATCAAATTTAAATGTAAAGGAGAAATAGTAATCTCTTGGTATTTAGGCACTTAGCATCAAATTTCAAATATACATAATCAACCATAATTCCAGAAAAACATCTACTTCTGCTTCATTGACTATGCTAATGCCTTTGACTGTGGATCACAATAAACTGTGGAAAATTCTGAAAGAGTTGGGACTACCAGACACCTATACCTACCTCCTGAGAAATCTGTATGCAGGTCAAGAAGCAACAGTTAGAACTGGACGTGCAACAATGGACCGGTTCCAAATTGGGAAAGGAGTATATTGTCACCCTGCTTATTTAGCTTATTTGCAAAGTACAAATGCTGGGCTAGGTGAAGCACAAGCTGGAATCAAGATTTCCAGGAGAAATATCAATAACAGATATGCAGATGGCAACACCCTTATGGCAGAAAGTGAAGAAGAACTAAAGAGCCTCTTGATGAAAGTGAAAGAGGAGAGTGAAAAAGTTGGCTTAAAGCTCAACATTCAGAAAACTAAGATCATGGCATCTGGTCCCATCACTTCATGACAAATAGATGGGAAACAGTGGAAAACAGAACTGAGTCACTAGGAGGGTTACTAGAATTTATTTTCTTGGGCTTAAATATCACTGTGGATAGTGACTGCAGACATGAAATTTAAAGACACTTACTCCTTGGAAGAAAAGCTATGGCCAACCTACACAGCATATTAAAAAGAAGAGATATTACTTTGCTGACAAAGGTCTATCTAGTCAAAGCTATGGTTTTCCCAGTAGTCATGTATGGATGTGAGAGTTGGACCGCAAAGAAAGCCGATCACTGAAGAATTGATGCTTTTTGAACTGTGATGTTGGCGAAGACTCTTGAGAGTCCCTTGGACTTCAAGGAGATCCAACCAGTCCATCCTAAAGGAAGTCAGTCCTGAATATTCATTGGAAGGACTGATGATGAAGCTGAAACTCCAATAGTTTGGTTACCTGATGTGAAGAACTGACTCGTTGGAAAAGACCCTGATGCTGGGAAAGATTGAGGGCAGGAGGAGAAGGGGATGACAGAGGATGAGATGGTTGGATGGCATCACCGACTCGATGGACATGAGTTTGAGTAAGCTCTGGGAGTTGGTGATAGACAGGGAAGCCTGGAGTGCTGTGGTTCATGGGGTCGCAAAGAGTCTGACACGACTAAGTTACAAGACCAATAGTAATCAGTAATTTTGCTAAAGTATAATTTAAATCACTCCTGAACTGAGGATTTTGTTGACAAAAGAAGCTGATGGTACCTGAAAAACTCAATCAGGGCTGCTTTGTATTTCTCAATTTGTCCTGTGCATATTTTATGCTTCTTTTTTTTGCCAGGAGGTTTGAGTTAAAAAAAACAAAAGTATACCAAACAGTTTAAACAGGAAGTTATTTAATAGGTAATTAACAATAAACAAATCCACCTGCAATGTCAGAGACCTGGGTTAGATCCTTGGGTTGGGAAGATCCCCTGGAGATGGGAATGGCAACCCACTCCAGTATTCTTGCCTGGAAGATTCCATGGACAGAGGAGCCCTGGTGAGCTGCAGGACATAGAGGAGTAAAGAATTGTACTCAACTGAAGTGACTGAGCACGTATACACACAGACGGATTAGGAGGCCCACGAGAGTGAATTTTATCATAGGCTCCAGGAGAGGGTAATTTTCAGAAGCCCCAGAACTGAGCCACTAGGAGGGTTACTAACTCTGTAACTATCAAGAAACTCTCACTGGAGTATTTTAGTTCTTGAAAACACCAAAATCGTTGCTTTCCAGGAAGTGTTCCCTACATCCATGGCCACTATTCTCGTGAGAGAATTTTTGTGTGTGTTCACCTTTTATCTAGTCCTTTACGTTTTCATTTGTTAAGTATGATGTACAATGCACATCATGTATTAGAACACTGTATGCATTTATTTAAAAGTAGATGCTCGTGGTTTCCCTGATGGCTCAATGGTAAAGTATCTGCCTGCCAATGCAGGGGACATGGTTTCGGTCCCTAGTCCAGAAAGGTTCCTCGTGCAGTGGGACAACTAAGCCCATGCACCACAGCTACTGAGCCAGCGCTCTAGGGTCCGTGATGCACAGCAAGAGAAACTTCTTCAGTGAGAAGCCCGCATGCTGCAGTGAAGAGCAAGCCTCCACTCGCCACAACTAGAGAAAGCCCATGTGCGGCAGTGAGACTCAGCTCAGCCAAAATAAATGAATAAATGAAACTTAAAAAAATATGCTCATGACATTTACTCAAAGACCCTGTGATGCATCTTTTAGATGCAAACCTTTAGACAAGCAGTGGCCTAAAACCACTCTGCTTAGCCATATCCCTGTTTGACTGCTGCTGGTAACACGTGCCTGCTCTATGCATGTTCTAGGAAAAGTGCAATTTAAAATTTTCAGGCAAGAAGGTGATCCTTGCCCTTTAGGATTGAAACACGGGCTTTATTTAGCATGGAGTGCTGCATCCCATTGCCTTCTCAGCCTGATAACAATGTCCATGATATTAAGCACCTTCCTACGCCTGCAAAATAGCAGAAGGAAAAGCTTTCCAGACCTGTTTTGTTTTCACACAACAGTGACAGAAAAACACAGTTTCCGCTGCCTGATTCTTCAAGCACACTTTTTAGCTCTCAATCAAACACACAGGAACTTAGAGGCCTTTCAGACCTCCCTGTTCTTCAGCAGATACATACTTGTCCGTTCCTGGCAGGGCTTCACATATTGTCTGAAATACACAACTAGATGTGTAATGGCTTTTTTGCAACCTTGAATTGTTCTCCAGGACCTGGCCACCTACACTGAGCAATAAGGGACAAAATTGAAGAAGCTTTTTAGCTTTTATAGCTTATTGATTTTTGTATTTTCTGATGTATTAGAGCAATTTTTCAAACGTATCCTCCTTACCTTGATATCTTGAGTGTGGAGAGAGGATTTCACATTTATTAGTTTTGCTTTAGTAAAAAAAAAAAAAAAATATATATATATATATATATATATAAATTCTGTGTGTGTGTTATCTCAGAGATATAAATGGTTTAGTATTAAAAAAATCAATTCTTAGAGTAAAATTCAAAGACTGTGTGCAAGTGTTACATAAAAAGCAGACAGCAAGGCATATTCCCCTTCCAACAGGTAACAAAGATGGTTTTACAAAGTACAATTTCTGGGCCATGGTTAGACTCAGAGATGCTCTATACCTTTCAAAAGAAGAGTTCTACCATAATGGACAGCGTATAATGTGGTAAATACTTTTTTATTATCTCTGATCATCCGTGACAGCATTAAAGAAAGAAGTGCAGTAGAAATGTCTTCTCCAGTGGGAGTAGTCTTTTCTTGGAGCTCAGAGACAAGGTGTGAAGCATTTCATGGTAAAGGCTCTTTGAAGTTTTTCATTTTAAAATGATAGGTGCAAAGCAAAATTACTTGTGGTATGCTAGTTCACTGTTGCACTCTAAAGAATTAATAGTTTCTATTTTAGAGAGAGTCTATTACTTGATAGTCATGAATTTCACTTGAGTATTTTCTATCCTTAAGATGGTTGAGAATCAGGCTGAAGTTTCCCCCTATTATTTTTTTTTGGACAATAAATTCCATGACTTATCAGTATTTTTTAAAAAACCTCTAGAACTTCACTCATCTATAATGTATTTAGATAGAGAAATAAACTAAAAGCATCAAGGAAGTTTTAGAAACCTTGAGTTATTTATCCTACCTCCAACAATGTCTCCTATTATTCTGATATAATGAGTGAATTTACTGAATTTTATTTTCCTTGAGGTGATGTTTTATTTGTTTAAGAGTTAGCTATTACAGTATATAGAGCAAATTAGGTTAAATACATACTCCTGATTTCAAACAAATTACAATTTTAGATTTGTTTCTTACCAGGAATTAAATTTAAAAGGTTAAAAATCTGGAAATCTTTTGATAAAGACAACGGGCAATCCAATCTTAAATGGTGGTGCTAGTAAGTCAATTATCACATGATCGTTGTGCATTCTTAAACCTCTCTGAGAATGGGTAGTTCATCTATAAATTGGGAATAGTGATACATAAACACAAGGTCGTTTTGAGAAAAACAGCAGAACAGACATGAAACACAGAGCACCCAATCAAGAGTGTAGTGTACCCTAAAAACATGGCAGTGTGTTTTCTTGATTGTTCCATCTTGTTGCTCATGAATTTATTTGATTCAAAGGGCACTGCAATTGAGAAATACTCCTGATGGTGATTAGATGTGGTATAAACATGGGCTATATGAGTTAAGGTCTCTAAATTCATGCCAGGAAAAAGGAGTGGCGTGTCTAAAAGAAACAGAAGAAAAGAATAGATCCTGGAAGGAAAACACAGTAAAAAACCCCCTGCATTCTAACGTTATCTAAGGTTTTCCCTGAGCTTTGTGTTTATATACACAGGCTATTTGACAGAAGCTCCAAACCCTTGAGCTGCTGTGAGGTTGGTTGATAAGCGTTTCTCTCAACCCCAATGTGGCTCTTGTCATCCGCGGGTCTCAGTATCCGTGGCCTATTTTACATCATTTCCTGAGCCTCTGAAGCTATCAAAGTTGTCCACTTTAATTTGCTTACTTGCATCTTCTGGCAAAGAACAACATGCCAGTGTGGAATATGCCCCCTTCGGTTCACTTCAGTGAACCAAGGTGGGGGTCGGGTGCGATGGTTGGAAAACTGTCACTTCATTCTTAGCAGCTGTGCGAACGCTCTGAAGAAAGAACGGGCACCCCTAGGCTCCTTGTACAATGGGAGCAAATCTCCATATGGTCGCTACCTCGTTTCCCAGCCCATATCTTTTCATCCTTGAAAAGCAACCGCAAAGCACTAAACCATCACTTCTGCTCTCAGAGCAGAGAACAAAGGGGATCTGACAGCCCATTCTGTGATCATCCCACAACAGATTTCTGGAGGCCAGCCCAGTCTTTGGAATTCTTACTCAAGTTCTGAGCAGTGATGAAATCCCCTTTGCCTGACCCTGATGGTTTTGACTTCAATTTTCTGACAAGCAGGTCTGTTGTGAACAAAGGACTGAGAGAAGAGGATAGGAATCGAAGGAAGGAAGCTTTCTAATACATCGATTGAAAGCAAGACAGCCTTGAGTAAACACTGACCTACACCAATTCTCTGATCACTACCTGAATGGATTATCTGTAATAATCCATTATGATTATCTGATGTACAATGCTTGTGTAAACTGGGGCTTCCAAAGTATGGTTTAATCTGAACTTTCTTAGAATCTGTCAGTGGTTTCCATTTCTTCTATGACTTGCTTGTACTCTGCCTTATATCATTTTCTCTTCATAAATGACCTCATTTTTCCTCAGCAGGCATTTTACTATATGACATTAGTTGCCAGAGAGTATATTACCCAAGCCAGAATATATTCAAAAGTGAAAAAGGCTGCAGCAGATAATATACCCATCAGGTCTCTAGGACAACAGGACAGATAGGTATAAACTGAATCACCCCAGGCAAACTGTGACTAATGGTTCCCCTGATTTATTGCCCCATTTTTTTTTCCCATCTATTAGGGGCGCTAAAAGATTTTGTCAGTATTAGGCTTGGACTAAACATTTAGATGTAATTTTAAAGAATAGTGTGTTATGGTGAGCTGAAGCAAGAAGAACTTGAAGTCAAAGAAGTACATTCTAGTTGGATTCTGATCCTTCCCTAAAAGGAACTATAGGGAAAATGCATTTAATAGCACCTGCACTTAGAGTTCGGAGAAGGCAATGGCAAGCCACTCTAGTACTCTTGCCTAGAAAATCCCATGGATGGAGGAGCCTGGTAGTCTGTAGTCCATGGGGTCGCTAAGGGTCAGACACGACTGAGCAACTTCACTTTCACTTTTCACTTTCACACGTTGGAGAAGGAAATGGCAACCCACTCCAGTGTTCTTGCCTGGAGAATCCCAGGGATGGGGGAGCCTAGTGGGCTTCCGTCTATGGGGTCACACAGAGTCGGACACGACTGAAGTGACTTAGCAGCAGCAGCAGCAGCACTTAGAGTTGTAAGAATTAAATGAGATAATATATTTGGAAATGTTTCAAAAACTGCACAACTCAATGAACATTAAAAAAAAAAAAGTCATCCAAGAGCAAGGTGTGTTAAAGTAGAAAGTCATGGGTTGGTGCCACTATGTGAAAAAAATGTTTTTAAGAAGATGAGTCTTAATAATTAAATCTAAAATGTATATCAGTGGTAATAAAATTGGGGGCATTATTTTCTGCTTGCTAAGTTCTTTTAGAAAAATAGAAATAATTTATAAACCAATAGCTATTAAGGATCATAAGGATTTTCAATCTACCTTAAGAGTATTAAGAGAGCAGGGAAATAAGTTGCCAGAGCTAGAGAAAACAATTAATTGATTAAGCTAATGTACATATCTTCATAAGACTCCCCCAGGCAATAACCACAATTGCCTAAATAGTTATATATTTAAAGCACCAACATATGACTCATCCTTAATATGTGAAACTGTCACATGACTGGGAAGTTGCTTATTGAAATTTCTAAATTCTCATGGGAGGAGCAGAGGAAAGTCACTGCAGTAGAGCAAGTCGGACACATTGGTGTAGAAGAATTTAACTTAATTTCTGTCTCATGGACGCTTAACACTGATGTAGCTATATCGGACCTTGGTTCTGTATTCGTTGTCACTATTATTCTAAGAAATCACATGATGACTATATTTTGGATAATAATATGGCCTCAGACACCTTACAAAACTTGAATCTTATTTACCCAAAAAGGATACCTAGGTATCCTCACAGCTGAAGCCAGTGTCACTGCTTTAGTATGATGTATTATGGATCTCACCTGTATTTTCTGCCCCCCCCTTTTTTTTTTCTGGCCATGCTCCACAGGGTGTGGGAATGTGAGATCTTAGTCCCTGGACCAGATACGAACTCGTGCCCTCTGCAGTGGAAGCGCAGAATGTTAACCAACAGATTGCCAGGGAAGTTCCTCACCTACATAATTTTAAGTGTCTATTTCTTTAAAATAGGGGTAGGATGTTCAGGGAAGTTTTGTGCACTGATGGCAATGCTTTGTTTCAAATATAAATTAAAAAAATGAGTGTGCATTTGTGTGTGTTGGGGGGCAGTGAAAAGAAAGAGAAATGAAAGAAGAGAAAAGGAGTAGGAGGAAAGAAAGAGAGCTCACGGCTTTCCAGGTGATGTTGCAAAAATAAAAAAGGTCCTTGCTTACATGCGGCTTTTGTACTGATACAAGGAGCATGTGAACAAATAGACCTGAGCTTTTGATTGTGGGGAAAAAATCCACTGCTGTTCCAATAAGGGCCAAGGATGAGTTGGGTTAGCTTAGAAAGGAGGATCAGTGAAGGCCACTGAAAAAATGGGATTTTAGCCTAGGCTGGAAGGACAAAAATGAGCCTGCCATGTCAAAAGCAAAGCTGACTTTTATCACTTTCAGCCTCTGAAACACTGTGGTGTATTTAAGGAATGAAAAAAAAAAAAAAGGAAAAAGCAAAAGCTGACGTCAGAAAGCAAGGCAGAGCGTGTAGGAGACGCAAGCAGAGAGGCTGAGAGGGGTTAGTTGTCCCCCCAGCAGCGAATAATGAAGGGCGTACAGCATTGCCCATGTTGGTGGCACTTAGAGATGTGTGGGCGTGGAGAGCTCCTGGCATTTAATGCCCAGGGGCTTGTGATGGCAGCCGTTCTGCAGTGCAAGGGACTGCTCCTCACAAGGCAGACCCTTCTACTCAGAATGGCAATAGAACCATCATCACACCTTTCCCCACTGAAAAATACCAAAAGTCTTTTAATTCAAGCTAAGGAGCTTTAGACTTTATTCTAAAGGCACTGAGGCTAATATTTTATTCAGGGAGGTGATATCATCTGAATTAAGGGTTTAAATAATTGTAGCTCTATGGAAAATGGATGGTAGATGCCACTAGTAGTATCATTTAGGGATTTGGAAAAAGTTTATATTTGTAACCTAAAGAATACATTGTGACATGATTTCTTCATATGAACTGGGACTACCTTTTTTTTTTCCCCTGCCTCCCAAGCTGATTCTGTACATTACCTAAAGGGAGAAAGAATATTTTAAAATAATGAAGCACTATTTTGGTTCGTATTTTTTATCATCTTTGGGATTTCCTCATCAACATAACCCTGAAAACATATCAAATACTGAATTAGATAACTTCAACCCCTATGTCTTCCCAGACTCAAAGGAAAGTACCAGCAATTTTTCATAAATCTGAGAGGCTAAGTTACAGTCTTTATTAGCCTTTAAAAAGCCAACATTAAAATTTCAATCAAGCAACACATAACAGTTTAACCCTATGATTTAACATTCCTGCCAGATACCAGGCTGGCTTGGGGCACTTAGTGGAAAAGCTGAAGCCTCGATCACAGTAGAATGCCTCCTGCCCTTGCTAGAGTGTTCCTGTCCCCTTATTTTCTACATTCAGATGTTGTTTGAAATGAGTATTATGTTCCCCTTCACCCTTTGGCCCCACTAGCCCCTGCATCCATTAATTCAGGACCTTGTGTCAGAACATGTTCATTACCAGAATACAACCACCTCTTGCCTAGTCTCGGTAAAATATCCAAATCTTCCAAACACATTTCCTTTTGCTTAATGAGGTGCCCAGGGGTGACGACAAAGGCTCGGGAGGGATATATACTAGCTGTGGTCTGCTGGTGTAGGAGGTCATTGAAGTATTACCCGCCACCCCCCGCAAAAAAAATGCCATCGAAGAATCATAACTGCAAATCAAGAAGGGAATAAAGAGATCATTTAGTCTGTGTGTCGCAAACACAAATATATACAGAGACAAGCAAGTAACAAAAATGAGTGAAGAGGGCCCTGTAATTTCACTCAGAAGAGCTGGATGGTGGGAATGGGGAGAGCGGCCCCCTGAGAACACACACTGTTCCCATGTGTGCCAGAACATGTCACGTGTCCCCATTCGCTGATTTTTTTTCCCCAGAAAAAGCAATAAATCCAGACTATTATAAAAATGATCCTTAATTTCATGCTCCGGCTTCTCTGGTGGCTCAGACAATAAAGAATCCAAAGAATCCACCTGCAATGCAGGAGACACAGGTTCGATCCCTGGGTCAGAAAGATTCCCTGGAGAAGGGCATGGCAACCCACTCCAGTATTCTTACATGGAGAATCCCATGGACAGAAGAGCCTTATGGCTACAGTCCATGGAGTTGCAACAAGTTGGACACCACTGAGCAACTGAACACACAATTTTGTACCAAACAAAACAAAAACAGACTGCCAATTTAAAATCCACAACTAGTCTAATCTCTTGATTACACTGAGGTGCTAGAGCATGTTTCTAGAGTTAATAAAGAGAATGAAGGAGTTGTGATAAAAAACAGAGCTGTCTGGGTTTTTAAATCATTACTTTTCTGTGACTGAATCATCCTTTTTTATTTTTTCTCTATTACTCTGTAGCCAACAGAGTCTCAGCATGCCTTCCAAGTATGTGTCTTCAGCTCACCAGAACAGGTTTGTGTGGCTCCTTCTGGCGTGATGACGTGAATATCAGTATTTATTCTACCAGAAAGCTGAAAGCTCTTAGGACTAGCAGAAATGTGGTTGATCCTTGTAGAAGATGAAACTACCTTCAGTTTCAGATGTTTTCCTGTGGTATGTATTACAAGGTGCATAAAATACTTTCTAGACCGGACATGAAAAGAGGAATAACAGACATGCATAAAGAATCAGATGCAGATTAAGGCTGACTTGCTATATCCAAGGAGCTTTTAGAAGCATGGACAAGTTAAAAGAGCAGTGTATGTCATTTTAGCCAGCTTTACATGTCTGATCTTCTGCTTCTGTTAGTTCCATACGATTTCTGTCCTTTATCGAGCCCGTCTTTGCATGAAATGTTCCCTTGGTATCTCTAATTTTCTTGAAGAGATCTCTAGTCTTTCCCATTCTGTTGTTTTCCTTTGTTTCTTTGCATTGATCGCTGAGGAAGTCTTTCTTATCTCTCCTTGCTATTCTTTGGAACTCTGCATTCAGATGCTTATATCTTTCCTTTTCTCCTTTGCTTTTCGCTTCTCTTTGTTTCACAGCTATTTGTAAGGCCTCCTCAGACAGCCATTTTGCTTTCTTGCATTTCTTTTCCATGGGGATGGTCTTGGTCCCTGTCTCCTGTACAATGTCACGAACCTCCATCCAAAGTTCATCAGGCACTCTATCAGATCTAGTCCCTTAAATCTATTTCTCACTTCCACTGTATACTCATAAGGGATTTGATTGAGGTCGTATCTGAATGGTCTAGTGGTTTTCCCTACTTTCTTCAGTTTAAGTCTGAATTTCGCAATAAGGAGTTCATGATCTGAGCCACAGTCAGCTCCTGGTCTTGTTTTTGCTAAGTGTATACAGCTTCTCCATCTTTGGCTGCAAAGAATATAATCAATCTGATTTCGGTGTTGACCATCTGGTGATGTCCATATGTAGAGTCTTCTCTTGTGTTGTTGGAAGAGGTTGTTTGCTATGACCAGTGCGTTCTCTTGACAAAACTCTGTTAGCCTTTGCCCTGCTTCATTCCATGCTCCAAGGCCAAATTTGCCTGTTACTCCAGGTGTTTCTTGACTTCCTACTTTGCATTCCAGTCCCCTATAATGAAAAGGACATCTTTTTTGGGTGTTAGTTCTAAAATGTCTTATAGGTCTTCATAGAACCGTTCAACTTCGGCTTCTTCAGCATTACTGGTTGGGGCATAGGCTTAGATTACTGTAATACTGAATGGTTTGCCTTGGAAACAAACAGAGATCATTCTGTCGTTTTTGAGATTGCATCCAAGTACTGCATTTTGGACACTTTTGTTGACCATGATGGCTACTCCATTTCTTCTAAGGGATTCCTGCCCACAGTACTAGATATAATGGTCATCTGAGTTAAATTCACCCATTCCAGTCCGCTTTAGTTCACTGATTCCTAGAATGTCGACATACACTCTTGCCATCTCCTGTTTGACCACTTCCAATTTGCCTTGATTCATGGACCTAACATTCCAGGTTCCAATGCAATATTGCTCTTTATAACGTTGGACCTTGCTTCTATCTCCAGTTACATCCACAATTAGGTGTTGTTTTTGTTTTGGCTCCTTCTCTTCATTCTTTCTGGAGTTATTTCTCCACTGATCTCCAGTAGCATACTGGGCACCTACCGACCTGGGGAATCCCTCATTCAGTATCGTATCATCTTGCCTTTTGATATTGTTCATGGGGTTCTCAAGGCAAGTATACTGAAGTGGTTTGCCATGCCCTTCTCCAGTGGACCACATTCTGTCAGACCTCTCTACCATGACCCGCCCATTTTGGGTGGCCCCACACAGCATGTCATAGTTTCATTGAGTTAGACAGGGCTGTGGTCCATGTGATCAGATCGACTAGTTTTCTATGATTATGAATTAAGTGTGTCTGCCCTCTGATGAGGGTTCCAGAAAAACATCTATTTCTGCTTTATTGACTATGCCAAAGCCTTGGACTGTGTGGATCACAAACTGTGGAACATTCTGAAAGAGATGGGAATCCCAGACCACCTGACCTGCCTCTTGAGAAATCTGTATGCAGGTCAGGAAGCAACAGTTAGAACTGGACATGGAATAACAGACTGGTTCCAAATAGGAAAAGGAGTACGAAAAGGTTGTATATTGTCACCCTGCTTATTTAACTTATATGCAGAGTACATCATGAGGAACACTGGGCTGGAAGAAGCACAAGCTGGAATCGAGGTTTCCGGGAGAAATATCAATAACCTCAGATATGCAGATGACACCACCCTTATGGCAGAAAGTGAAGAGGCACTCATAAGCCTCTTGATGAAAGTGAAAGAGGAGAGTGAAAAGGTTGGCTTGAAGCTTAACAGTCAGAAAACAAAGATCATGGCATCTGGAACCATCACTTCATGGGAAATAGATGGAGAAACAGTGGAAACACTGTCAGACTTAATTTTTGTGGGCTCCAAAATCACTGCAGATGCTGATTGCAGCTATGAAATTAAAAGATGCCTGCTGCTGCTGCTGCTGCTGAGTCACTTCAGTCGTGTCCGACTCTGTGTGACCCCATAGACGGAAGCCCACCAGGCTCCCCCGTCCCTGGGATTCTCCAGGCAAGAACACTGGAGTGGGTTGCCATTTCCTTCTCCAAAAGATGCCTACTTCTTTGAAAAAAAGTTATGACCAACCTAGACAGCATATTAAAAAGCAGAGACATTACTTTGACAACCAAGGTCCGTCTAGTCAAGGCTATGGGTTTTCCCATGGTCATGTATGGATGTGAGAGTTGGACTGTGAAGAAAGCTGATTGCCGAAGAATTGATGCTTTTGAACTGTGGTGCTGGAGAAGACTCTTGAGAGTCCTTTGGACTGCAAGGAGATCCAATCAGTCCATTCTAGAGGAGATCAATCCTGGGTGTTCATTGGAAGGACTGATGCTAAAGCTGAAGCTCCAATACTTTGGCCACCTTATGCAAAGTGTTGACTCACTGGAAAAGACCCTGATGCTGGGAGGGATTGGGGGCAGGAGGAGCACGGGACAACTGAGGATGAGATGGCTGGATGGCATCACCGGCTCAATGGACATGAGTTTGAGTGAACTCCAGGAGTTGGTGATGGACAGGGAGGCTTGGGGTGCTGTGATTCATGGGGTCGCAAAGAGTGGGACACGACTGAGCGACTGAACTGAACTGAACTGATGTGGTTCAAACCTCTGTTGTTCAATGGTCAACAGTAGTTTATCATCTTTATATTAAATGAATGGGAATACAGTGTGCTGCAGGCGGGAAAGGAGCTGTAACTTCACCTCTTTCGCTAGAAAAGTTCTCAGCAAGAGGTTGCGTTTGAGGAAGACCTACAGCTGGTAAAGAAATAAAGTGAAAGTTAGTCACGCAGTCCTGTCCGGCTCTTTGTTATCCCATGAACTGGATCATCTGTCCTGCCAGGATCCTCTGCCCATTGGATTCTCCTGGCAAGAACATGGAGTGGGTTGCCATTTCCTTCTCCAGGGATCGTCCCAACCCAGGGATTGAACCCTGGTCTCCTGCACTGCAGGCAGACTCTTTACTGTTTGAGTCACCAGGGAAGCCAGCGAAGGAGTAAGCCATGCAGCTATTTCAGTATGAACGTTGTAGGATGTGAGAAGAACGATTGAAAAGGTCTGGGATTGGAATACACTTGCATGTTCATGGAACTTCAAGGTATGGCAAGGAGTCCCTGTAGGCTGGAGAGCACGTGGGGAGGGCTGACTGTAGTGAGGCTACTATGTATGAGCGCTTTAGGATCGATGGACCCGGTCACGGAGGAGCCTGTAGGCATTTAAGAAACGCCAGATCTGACTCTGAGTGATATGCGAAGACACTGAATTCTTGTATTGTAAACCACCATTACATAACAAATGACCACAAACTAGGTGGTATCTCACACCCAACTTATTAGTTCACAATTCTGTAGGTCAGAAGTTCAAATATGGGAAACCAGGTTCTCTGCTCTAGGATAGATAATCAAGAGGCTAACATGAGAATAAAAGTGAAGTCAGTCTTACAGTATATTCAGATAATTTTTCTCATACTTCTCTTTAATTTATATTTTCTTATTTAATTCATTTATAAACTATACTACTTTAAACTTCTTAATGCTTTGACAGAATTAAAGTGATATAAAATCATAAGTATACTTCCCACTAAACTTCATAATATGTTGTCATTCACATGTTTTGAGATTTTTCTAGGTATTTATCTTTAACTAATCCGGTTCATTCATTTGACATCTATTGCTGGGAGAAATCTCTGAATGTTATGTTTAACTCTTTTGGCCCATTACACTTTTTCCATGCTTAATACTGCACTTATGTTGGTTTTACCACAAGAAAACTAAAAAATTAATATATATATTTATAAAATAATATTCATGAAAAGAGTAATTTATACATTTGGAAAATGATTTTGACATTCTACTCAAGAAGACCATCTAATATTATCTGGTGGCACATAAGTTAATCCGTATTTTATGCCTTTTGGATATAAGGAACATCATGTTGCCACTGGAAGCACTGTCTGCTGACTTGGCATTCATGAAATTCACTAGGCCTAAATTGCGGGGTTAGTTCAGCCTATAAGATATGAAATCATTCAGGTTTCTAAAAGGGAATAAGAATAGCTTCACCTTCAAGCCTCCATTTCACACATCATCACTCAAAATATCTTCACATTTTATAACCTTTTGAAAAATCACATTTATCAGCACTTTTAGTATTAGATTCTGGGCATGTTTCCTTGTTGCTTTTGATATTTGTTGTTGATATTGCTATTTTAATTAGTGTAATTGGTATTATAGTGCAATTAGCATTTTATTATTTGTATCCAGTCAACTTGGAGAATGCTAGAGTATGAGTTTCTGGCAGGTACTCTGGCTCTTATTATGTTGAAAATTTCTTATTTTGCATACTGATTGAATGACCATCTGTCCCAATTTTTCATCTCCAAGTTTAAGTATCTGTAATATCATGAATTTGGAAAAAGCAAGATCCTTGGTAAGTTATAATAGGGCATGCATGAAAATAATAGAATATTAATGACATGCAAATTGACTGAAAAGAGTTGAAATGACTCCTCTAACAGCTGATCTATTTTATTTAGCAACTGACTTTCTACTTCAACTTAACAGTCTATGCATTCATAGTTTTCTTGGCTATTTGGTCTTTAAACCAATGAACCTAAGTGTGAACATGAGCACCTAATTTTTATGTACCAGGAACTGCTTCATTGTTAGTCACCAAAAAAGTTGCCTTCTGGTAGACAAAACAGTTGAGCAACATAGTAATCCAACTCTGTGGCTACAGTTATACTCCTTTTATATCTATTAAATTGTGAAGTCAAGTGAGGTTTTCAATTTATGCTCATTCGAAGCTGTGCTATGCAGCATCAGGGGCTCTGAACCCCTACAGGATGTCTATATAAAGCCCTGAGAAATTGGTCAATAGAAGAGAATGAGTAATGATTCAAATTTCAAACATATATGGTCTCATTCTGTAAAACTTATGAATCACTGTAGTTTTAATTTTAATTGTATTGAAACCATTATTAGAGCCTGTATTCAGCTATATCCATTTCTAGGAAAGAGTAAGAAGAAAAAAAAATGAGAGATGAGGAAAATAACATAGCTAAGTAAAATAAAAACTAAAGAAAAAACTTCAATTTGTCTTTTTCTATAAAGAAATGGTATTGATTTCTGCCTTGGGAAAATGTTTTTCCTTGAATTTTTAGTAGTATTCCAAATACCAGAGAACCAATCAGTACTATAAAGAGATTTATTTTATGATAGATATTGACACATATTGTTTTGAATAAAATGTACTTAGAATAGATATATTTTCTTTTTTGTCCTGGAATTCTACACTCTAAATCATGAAAACATGTTTATTTCTTGTAACTCCTGGAATAAATGGGCCAGATATTAAATACACGATAAATCAGTTTTGTTATGTAAAAATTCTTTGGCCAAATTAAATTAAATATTTCCATTTTGACTTTACAAAACAGAAGCTCAACGCTATGTTTTGATGAACATGTAGATCACTAATTTATAGTTAAATCATGAGTTAAAGATGTCACTAACATTTCTACAAGTATTTGTCATATTTTATTCTCAAAGGATTACACAGTGATTTTCAGTCCCTTCCCAATACTTCTCTAAATCAGTTTTGGATCTATTTATCTATGTGTTGTATTGACACACTATTTGATTAGAATGATGAATAAATTCAGTTAAAAAGAAAAAACAGTTTTGCACAATAGACACAACCTAAGAAATTAACTGCATAACCATATGGCTTATTGGAAATGTTTACCATAAAACATAAATAAATTAAAAACAACATCATATTATACTGCTATATTTAGTTCAGTTTGCTTTGGGTTGGGAAGAAAGTAAACTTTTCAGTAACAATATTGCTTTATTTTAAAACAATTTCTTATTTTATACTGCAATTTAATTTTCAGTTTTAGAGTTCATTTTCTTCTTCAACTATTGTGAAACACATTTAAATATTTACAGTGAAGATTTAGGTCTATAAAAGTAGAGAGATACTATTTATATTATTGTCTTTTTAAATACGCATTAAAGAGAAAGTCTATTTCATAATAAATTATCTCAAATATCTAAAAATTTAGTAAAATAAATTTTACTTTATAAAAATTAAATTTTACAAATTCATTTTGTATGGATGTGAATTTTTCATATAATAAAATTTACTTGCATAATGGTTAAATGAAGTTTTCCTATTTTTTATTTTTATTTTTTAATTTTTTTTTCCTATTTTTTAAAAACACTACTTTGTCAAATTATTTCATGCAAACTAGTGGTCCTGAATTCATAAATAGACACTTGAATACACTGGAAAATTATACAAAGATGCTATTATTTTATGTGAAAAGAAGTATATTTTAAAATTGATTAATGATATTAAATTACAGGAAGAGAAGTACTTTAAAATAATAGTCTGCTGCATTATTTTTGAAACAGTCATTTAAACTTATTAGAAGCTCAAATTCAATGGTTTTTTTTTGTCGCTTTTTTAACAGTGATCTTTAAAATCCCTGTGTGATTTGGTGAAAATAACATCATCTGTGTTTTTTAATATTGTATCAGAAAGTGAAAGTGAAAAGTGAAAGTGAAATCGCTCAGTCGTGTCCGACTCTTTGCTACCCCATGGACTGTAGCCCACCAGGCTTCTCTGTCCATGGGATTTTCCAGGCAAGAATATTGGAGTGGATTGCCCTTTCCTTCTCCAGGGGGTCTTCCCAACCCAGGGGTCGAACCCAGGTCTCCGGCATTGCAGGCAGATGCTTTAGCCTCTGCACCACCAAGGAACCCTGCAGCAACAGGGAACCCTGCACCACCAGGGAAGCCTGATTGTATCAGTTCAGTTCAGTCGCTCAGTCATGTCTGACTCTCTGCGACCCCATGAATCACAGCACGCCAGGCCTCCCTGTCCATCACCAACTCCTGGAGTTCACTCAAACTCATGTCCATCGAGTCGGTGATGCCATCCAGCCATCTCATTCTCTGTCGTCCCTTTCTCCTCCTGCCCCCAATCCCTCCCAGCATCAGAGTCTTTTCCAGTGAGTCAACTCATCGCATGAGGTGGCCAAAGTATTGGAGTTTCAGCTTTAGCATCAGTTCTTCCAATGAACACCCAGGATTGATCTCCTTTAGAATGGACTGGTTGGATCTCCTTGCAGTCCAAGGGACTCTCAAGAGTCTTCTCCAACACCACAGTTCAAAAGCATCAATTCTTCGGAGATCAGCTTTCTTCACAGTCCAACTCTCACATCCACACATGACCACGGGAAAAACCATAGCCTTGACTAGATGGACCTTTGTTGGCAAAGTAATGTCTCTGCTTTTTAATATGCTATCTAGGTTGGTCATAACTTTCCTTCCAAGGAGTAAGTGCCTTTTAATTTCATGGCTGCAATAAGCATCTGCAGTGATTTTGGAACCCCCCAAAATAAAGTCTGACACTGTTTCCACTGTTTTTCCATCTATTTCCCATGAAGTGATGGGACCAGATGCCATGATCTTTGTTTTCTGAATGTTGAGCTTCAAACCAACCTTTTCACTCTCCTCTTTCACTTTCATCAAGAGGCTTTTGAGTTCCTCTTCACTTTCTGCCATAAGGGTAGTGTCATCTGCATATCTGAGATTATTGATATTTCTCCCGGCAATCTTGATTCCAGCTTGTGCTTCTTCCAGCCCAGCGTTCCTCATGATGTACTCTGCATATAAGTTAAATAAGCATGGTGACAATATACAACCTTTTCGTACTCCTTTTCCTATTTGGAACCAGTATGTTGTTCCATGTACAGTTCTGACTGTTGCTTCCTGACCTGCATACAGGATTGTATCAGAACTCATATACTAATATTACAGGTTAAAAGCATCTTACTTTTATTTTTTTTTACCCATGAACATTAAAAAGTGTATTTCAAGTTCTAAAACATGAATACAGCTCCAGTGAAACTGAGAGTATAAATGGAATAAATGGATGTGAGAGCTGGACTGTGAGGAAGGCTGAGCGCCGAAGAATCTATGCTTTTGAACTGTGGTGTTGGAGAAGACTCTTGAGAGTCCCTTATACTGCAAGGAGATCCAACCAGTCCATTCTAAAGGAGATCAATCCTGGATGTTCATTGGAGGGACTGATGCTAAAGCTGAAACTACAATACTTTGGCCACCTCATGCGACGAGTTGACTCACTGGAAAAGACTCTGATGCTGGGAAAGGTTGGGGGCGGGAGGAGGAGGGGACGACGGAGAATGAGATGGCTGGATGCATCACCGACTCTGTGGACATGAGTTTGAGTGAACTCCGGGAGTTGGTGATGGACAGGGAGGCCTGGCGTGCTGTGATTCATGGGGTCACGGAGAGTCGGACACGACTGAGCGACTGAACTGAACTGAACTGAACTGACTGAATATGGAGATTTTGCATTCCATCCCTTTATCGTCACTCACTTTCATACATTTTACCCGTAAATATTTATCAAGCCTTTGGTATTTTTGAGAGGTGATGTTAGACATTTGGGATACAGCACTAAATAAATCTAAGGAGACCCTGATGTCATAGAATTTACACTTTCAGCAATCAGAAAAGAAATACAAGGAATCCAAATTAGAAAAGAAGTCAAAATTTATCATGCAGATGACATGATACTCTACATAGAAAGTCCTAAATATCCTACCAGCAAACTACTAGAGCTCATCAATGAATTTGGTAAAGTTTCAGGATACAAAATTAGTGCACAGAACTCTCTTGTGTTTCTATACACTTATAATGAAAGATCAGAAAGAGAAATTGAATAAACAATTCCATTTATTATCACATCTAAAAGAATAAAATACCTGGGAACAAACCTGTAATAAGGAGATAAATACCTGTACTCTGAAAACTGTAAGAAGGCAATGAAAAGAAACTGAAGGTGACTCAAACAGATGGAAAGATATACCATGTTCTTGGATTGGAAGAATCAATATTGTCAAAATGACCATACTACCCAAAGCAATCTACAGATTCAATGCAATCCCTCTCAATTTTTTTTTAACAATTCTAGAGCAACCACAACAACAACAAAATAATTTATATGGAAACACAAAAGATCCTGAATAGACAAAGCAATCTTGAGGAAGAAAACTGGAGCTGGAGGAATGAGACGCCCTGACTTCAGACTATACTACAAGGCTACAGTCATCAAAACAGTAAGGTACTGGCAGAGAAACAGAGATCAACAGAACAGAATAGAAAGCCTAGAATAAACCCACACAGCTCTGGTTAGTTAATCTACCAGAAAGGAAGCAAAAATACACATTGGACAAAAGATACTCTCTTTAACGAGTGGTGCTGTGAAAACTGGACAGCTACATGTAAAAGAATGAGCGTAGGAACTTCCCTGGCAGTCCAGTGGTTAGGACTTTGCCTTCCAATGCAGACAGTGCAGGTTCAGTCCCTGGTTGGGGAACTAAGATCCCACGAGCCTTGTGGCCCAGAAAACAAAACATAAAGCAGAGGCAACATTGTAACAAATTCAAGGAAGACTTTAAAAATGGCCCACATTAAAAAAAAAAAAAAGAAAAGAAATGAAAGTAGAACATTCTCTAACACCATCCACATACACACACACACACAAAGAACTAACAAGTGATCAAAGAATTAAATATAAGTTTGATAACTCTAAAAGTCTTAGAGAACATAGGCAGAACACTCTTTAACATAAGTCCTAGCAGTGTCCTTTTCGATCTACCTCCTAGACTAATAAAAATAAAAACAAAAATAAGTAGATGAAACCTAATTAAACTGAAAAGCTTCTATACATCAAATGTAAAAGTTGCTTGGTTGTGTCTGACTCTTTGTGACCCCATGGACTATAGCCTGCCAGGCTTCTCTGTCCGTGGAATTCTCCAGGCATGAATACTGGAGTGGGATGTCATTCCATTCTCCAGGGGATCTTCCCACCCCAGGGATTGAACTTGGGTGTCCCACATTGCAGGCGGATTCTTTACTATCTGAGCCACCAGTGAAGCCCTCTGCATATCAAAGGAAACTACAAACTGAAAAGACAACACACAGAATGAGAGAAATATTTTCAAATGAAGCAACCAACAAGGGATTACTCTCCAAAATATACAAACAATTCATGCAACTTTATGTCAAAAACTCCCTCCCCCCCAAAAAAAAATAATTAAAAAATGGGCAGATCTAAATAGACATTTCTACAAAGAAAACACATGAAAATATCTCCAACATTACTGTCAGGTAATGCAGATCAGAACTACAAGAAACTATCACCTCACACAGGTTAGAATGAAAGTGAAAAAGTTGCTCAGTCCTGTCTAACTCTTTGCGAACCCACAGACTATACAGTCTACGAAATTTTCTAGGACAGAAAAATGGATTGGGTAGCCTTTCCCTTCTCCAGGGGATCTTCACAACCCAGGGATCAAACCCAGGTCTCTTGCATTGCAGGCAGATTCTTTACCAGCTGAGCCACAAGGCAAGGCCAAGAAAACTGTAGTGGATAGCCTATCCCTTCTCCAGCAGATTTTCCTGACTGAGGAATTGAACTAGGATCTCCTGCATTGCAGGTGGATTCTTTACCAACTGAGCTATAAGGGAAGTCCACAGGTTAGAGTGACCATCATCAAAAAGTGTATAAACATGAAATTCTGGAGAGGGTATAGAGAAAAGCAATGCTTCTACATTGTTGGTGGGAATGTAAATTGGTTGAGCCACTATGTAGAAGAGAATGTAGGTTCCTTAAAAAAATCAGCAATAGAACTACCATATGATCCTGCAATGCCATTCCTGGGCTTATATCTAGAGAAAATTATAATCTGAAAAGATAGATGCACTCCAGTGTTCCAATAGTCAAGACATGGAAGCAACCCAAATCTTTGTTGACAGAGGAATGGATAAAAAATAATGTGGTGTATATATACAATTGAAAATTACTCAAAGAATGAAATAATGCCATTGATGAACTTGAAAATTATCATACTAAGTGAGGTAAGTCAGACAGAGAAAGGCTAATATCATAAATATCACTCGTATGTGATACGTAATTTTAAAAATGATATAAATGAACTTATTTTCAAAACAAAAGCAGAATTACAGATATCAAAAACAAACTCATGCTTATCAGAAGGGAAACAAGATCGGGGAGGGGTAAATTAGGACCTTGGGATGAATATGCACACACTACTGAAGAGGTGGCAAGAATACACAGAAGAACTGTACAAAATAGATCTTCACGACCAAGATAGTCACGATGGCGTGATCACTCACTTGGAGCCAGACATCTTGGAATGTGAAGTCAAGTGGGCCTTAGAGAGCATCACGACGAACAAAGCTAGTGGAGGTGATGGAATTCCAACTGAGCTATTTCAAATCCTGAAAGATGATGCTGTGAAAGTGCTGCACTCAATATGCCAGCAGATTTGGAAAACTCAGCAGTGGCCACAGGACTGGAAGAGGTCAGTCTTCATTTCAATCCCAAAGAAAGGCAATGCCAAAGAATGCTCAAACTACCGCACAATTGCACTCATCTCACACGCTAGTAAAGTCATGCTCAAAATTCTCCAAGCCAGACTTCAGAAATATGTGAACCGTGAACTTCCAGACATTCAAGCAGGATTTAGAAAAGGCAGAGGAACCAAAGATCAAATTCCCAACATCTGCTGGATCATGGAGAAAGCAAGAGAGTTCCAGAAAAACATCTATTTCTGCTTCATTGACTAGGCGAAAACCTTTGACTGTGTGGATCACAATAAACTGTGGAAGATTCTGAAAGAGATGGGAATACCAGGCCACCTGACCTGCCTCTTGAGAAACCTGTATGCAGGTCAGGAAGCAACAGTCAGAACTGTACATGGAACAACAGACTGCTTCCAAATAGGAAAAGGAGTATGTCAAGGTTGTATATTGTCACCCTGCTTACTTAACTTATATGCAGAGTACATCATGAGGAACGCTGGGCTGGAAGAAGCACAAGCTGCAATCAAGATTTCCAGGAGAAATATCAATAACCTCAGATATGCAGATGACACCACCGTTACGGCAGAAAGTGAAGAGGAACTAAAAAGCCTCTTGATGAAAGTGAAAGAGGAGAGTGAAAAGGTTGGCTTGAAGCTTAACATTCAGAAAACAAAGATCATGGCATCTGTTCCCATCACTTCATGGGAAATAGATAGGGAAACAGTGGAAACAGTGTCAGACTTAATTTTTGTGGGCTCCAAAATCACTGCAGATGCTGATTGCATCCAGGAAATTAAAAGACGCTTACTCCTTGGAAGGAAAGTTATAACAAACCTAGATAGCCTATTAAAAAGCAGAGACATTACTTTGCCAACAAAGGTCCATCTAGTCAAGGCTATGGTTTTTCCCGTGGTCATGTATGGATGTGAGTATTGGATTCTGAAGAAAGCTGATCTCCGAAGAATTGATGCTTTTGAACTGTGGTGCTGGAGAAGACTTTTGAGAGTCCCTTGGACTGCAAGGAGATCCAACCAGTCCATTCTAAAGGAGATCAATCCTGGGTGTTCATTGGAAGGACTGATGCTGAAGCTGAAACTCCAATACTTTGGCCACGTCATGCGAAGAGTTGACTCACTGGAAAAGACTCTGATGTTGGGAAATGTTGGGGGTGGGAGGAGAAGGGGACGACCGAGAATGAGATGGCTGGATGGCATCACCGACTCTGTGGACATGAGTTTGTGTGAACTCCGGGAGTTGGTGATGGACGGGGAGGCCTGGCGTGCTGTGATTCATGGGGTCGCAAAGAGTCGGACACGACTGAGCGACTGAACTGAACTGAACTATATATAAGGTAGACAACAAACAAGAATCTACTGTATAGCACAGGGAACTCGACTTAATGTTTTGCAATAACCATTTGGGAAAAGAATCTGAAAAAGAATGAATCTATGCTTATGTGTGATTGGATCACTTTCCTGTATGCCTGAAGCTGACACAACACTGTAAATCAACTCTACTCCAATAAAATAAATAGAAAGAATGTACATTTTCCGTATGTAGTTTATGTGGGTGTAATGGGAACAAACGGTACATAAATAAGTAAAAACAGCCACTGTGATGATTAGTTTTAAGTGTCAGTCTGACTAGGCTAAGGAATGCCTTGGAAACTGGTGTTTTCAAAAGAGATCAAATCTGAACCAGGAGAGTGAGGAAAGGTGATCGGCACTCACCAGTGTGGGTGGCCACCACCCAGTCCTTGAGGGCCCAAATAGAAGAAAATGATGGGAGAAGGGCAACTGACCTTTCTCTTTCTGAGCCTGGACACCCATCCTCTTCTTCCCTCAAGCACTGGTGCTCTGGGTTCTCTACACTCTTAACCCTGGGACCTACACCAGGGGACCCCGGCTCTCTGTTCTTCCCACAGACTGAAATACACCACTGGTTTTCCTGGCGCTCCAGCTCGCACTGAAGATCATGGCAGATCGTGGGACTCCTTGGCCTCCATAGCAGTCTGAGCCAGTTCCTGTAATAATATCTCTGTCTCTAATCTCTGCCTCTGCCTCTCTTTCTACATTCACATCTGCATCTACGTCTATCCTACTGGTTCTGCTTGTCTGGAGACCCTTGACTAACACACCTGCCTAAAGTGTACTATTACAGTGCTTTGAATTCACAACCAAGAAGCTATTTCACACTGCAGCACAAGGAAAGCAAAGTTTGAGCTGAGATCTAAGCCATTAAAAGGAGACAACCAACTAAAGATTTGTTAAAATAGCTTATTTTATATTGATGCTAAAGCTGAAACTGCAATACTTTGGCCACCTCATGCAACGAGTTGACTCACTGGAAAAGACTCTGATGCTGGGAAAGGTTGGGGGCGGGAAGAGAAGGGGACGACTGAGAATGAGATGGCTGGATGGCATCACCGACTCTGTGGACATGAGTTTGAGTGAACTCCGGGAGTTGGTGATGGACAGGGAGGCCTGGCGTGCTGTGATTCATGGGGTCACAGAGAGTCGGACACGACTGAGAGACTGAACTGAACTGAACTGAAAATAGCTTATGATACATATTTTACAAACACACTATTCCTAGATCCAAAAGCAGAAATGAAACTATTGAGGTCTAGGAATAGAAAGAGAAACATCTTTGTGCTTGTGAAATAAAGGAAATCAGTCCTGAATAGTCATTGGAAGGACTGATGCTGAAGCTTTAGTTCCAATACTTTGGCCATCTGATACGAAGAACTTACTCTTTCGAAAAGACCCTGATGCTGGGAAAAATTGAGGGCAGGAGGAGACGGGGACGACAGAGGATAAGATGGTTGGATGTTATCACAGACTCAATGGACATGAGTTTGAACAAGCTCCGGGAGTTGGTGATGGACTGGGAGGCCTGGCGTGCTGCAGTCCATGGGGTTGCAAAGAGTCGGACACGACTGAGGGACTAAACTGAACTGGACTGAGGTGTTAGGGAAATGAGGGGAGTGAGACAGGCCACAGTGAGATGCATAGGTCAAGGCCACATCATAAAAGGCTGACGGTTTTTGTTTCTTGTTTTAATTGCGCTGGAAAGCTATTTAAGATTTTAGGTAGGAAATTGCAGGACATTATTATTTTTAAAAAACTATTCTGGTTACTCATTTAAAATGTACTGTAGGGAGCTGAGGCAGTGAAATAAAATTCATGTTTCATGGAAAGAAAAGTAACTTTTCAACATAAAAATTCACCTCTGCCCTTTGACCTCCTCTCTCCCTGCACTGTGCTTTGTGTATCTGCATTATACATCAACCAAAACTTCCCCATCGACAGGAATACCTGTTGAACCATAAACAGCAACTTTCTCCTATCACCAGGACAGTTTGTTAAAAGATAGCATTCCTTCTTGATCTTGCAAAGGGTCACATAACCCATCACAGTGATGGTTAGATCTGGATTATGTAAACTGTCAATACTACGTCATTTGACATGCAGCCCTGTTTCAAAAGAAATAAAAGAAAAAAAGTATGTAACTATGGCTTGACTTTTAACAGATAGAACAATTCTCAAAGCTTTCTCATATGCTCTTCCAGGGTTACAATCCTCAAATTTGACTCGAATGAGAATTTTTGTTTCTTTCACAGATCAAGTGATTAATTTTTCATTGAAAAGGCAAAATGGTAGAGAGATCGAGGAATAAAATCAGCAAGCCTACACAGTAGTACAGTCAAGAGAGCATAGAATTTAGGACAAGAATGGTAGAAGCTGAAATGGTGAGAAGTAGGCCCACTTGGAATATATTTTAGGATTAATATGGATAGTCTTCAGATGCTTACTCCTTGGAAGAAAAATTAAGACCAACCTAGATAGCATATTAAAAAGCAGAGACATTACTTTGCCAACCAAGGTCCGTCTAGTCAAGGCTATGGTTTTTCCCGTGGTCATGTATGGATATGAGAGTTGGACTGTGAAGAAAGCTGATTGCTTTTGAACTATGGTGCTGGAGAAGACTCTTGTGAGTCCCTTAGACTGCAAGGAGATTCAACCAGCCCATTCTAAAGGAGATTGATCCTGGTTGTTCATTGGAAGGACTGATGCTAAAGCTGAAACTCCAATACTTTGGCCACCTCATGCGACGAGTTGACTCACTGGAAAAGACTCTGATGCTGGGAGGGGTTTGGGGGTGGGAGGAGAAAGGGACGACAGAGAATGAGATGGCTGGATGGCATCACCGACTCGATGGACATGAGTTTGAATGAACTCCGGGAGTTGGTGATGGACAGGGAGGCCTGGCGTGCTGTGATTCATGGGGTCGCGGAGAGTCGGACACGACTGAGCGACTGAACTGAACTGAACTGACTGAGATGCTAATGCATAGTGTTCGTCAGTGTCCTCCACATTCTCAACCCAACTTTTGCCCCAGTTGTTTATTTTCCCCTTTTTACAAAATCAAGATACAGTATCAGAAATCCTTACCTTAGGCCCTGGTGCAGACTTATGCCCTAGGTGCATATAGTTGACTGTTCTTTCTTCATGGTAGTTGAATGTTCACCAAAAAGCCAAGATCACTCTGACAAAGTGGTTGTTATTTAAAATAATCACTGTTTAAAATTTAAGTCACTCATTTTATAGATGAGGAAATGTAAGCTCCAAAAGGGAAGGAATTTATCAGACATTACAACCTATCCTTGGCATTCATCACTTTGCTGGGGCATATTACTAATACGTTCTCAAAGATGCGTTTTTCAGAGGATAAAGTAACATACTTTATTAGTGTCAGGGCTGGAACTCTAATGCAAGTCTCTTACCTTCAAAATAGATCTCTTAAATCCTCTTTTTCTTCTTAAATTTTTAAATCTGGAATCTCAAGTTTCATTGTAGTTCTGAGTCCAGGTGTAGAAAACATCTGAAAGATAGATTATTATACATTTTTGTCATAATCTTTTATTTAAGGAATGGCCTTTAACATTTTAAGCACACAGTTATCTCTATTTACCACATAATAGCCCAAAGAGTGGTGTTTATGCCATATCTCACAGATGAGTGATCAGAGGCTCAAAAGGTTGTGTCAGTTTCTCAAGGTGACAGAAATAGGTGTCAACAGCAAATTTAATTCTAGACTATTTGACACCAAATCCTATACTTATGAACTCCATGACAAGAGATACGTCACAGCACCCGAGCTTTTGATTGAAAATAATTCGAAAATCACCATCTTAGTGTTCAGTTTAACTCTTGGTAATGAAACAAATAAGTAAAACTATTAAATGACAAATTCAGCCCTGTCTTATCTCTTCTTATCACTTCTATTATTGCTAATTTGCTCCCTTTTATAATCCGAGTCTTAAAAAAACAAGTGAAAAAATTTAGATTTTTTTGATAAATTTATATTTAAATAATGTAAATCTTTAGATCTCAATTTAGATTTTTATATAAATATATGTATTCTCATACAAAGGAATGTTACATTAACATTATTAAATAATTATTGCCTGAGCCACCAGGATCCCTGAATTAATACGTATGCACCCCCAAGCCAACTGGCAAATTGAAATGCTACCAAACTGATGACACTTTCTGCATAGTTCCTGCCAACACAATCTACTAATTTAATAAGGTGGTTATAATTCCCATGGAATTCTGTATGAAATAAAAATGTATACATGCAGGATTTTTAATCAGTGGATATGAAACAGTAATATCATACCAGTTTTTTTCTTTTATTTTGCTTTATAGTTTAAATATATTGTTAAATCAAATCTGAAATTGGCTGAAGAAAAACAATTTAAAAGACTATTGTAAAAGGAAGAACACTCAGACCTTGAAATCTGCAAGCATCTCAAAATCAAACAGGAAAAAAAAAAAAAGAGCTTTTCTTATGTAGGGAGGAGTAAGTAAGGTCAGCAAGAACTTTGAGGGGAAATCACTCAAGCAGGTGGGCATGAGCAGATAGCATGACTGGGCTGATTGAATAGGAAATGTTTCTTGCTGTGACCAGCTAATTATCAGAGTGAGCTTCTAAGGGGGCGTATACAGTCTCTTAGTAATTCCTTAAAAGTGGGAGTAAGCTAAGGTTCATAGGGTTATAGGAGAATTAAATTTTGTCTGGGCCACATGAGTGAGTAAGTAATGGGTACTTGTGTACAACCGGTCAGGCTCTCTCTTGTTTAAGACGGATGGTGTCTGTCTTTAAATAATATTAGAGATGTCGAAAGAGTCATTGTTAAATTGAGGTGGGCAGTCAGTTCAGTCGCTCAGTCATGTCCAGCTCTTTGCAACCCCATGAACTGCAGCACGCCAGGCCTCCCTGTAGATCACTAACTCCTGGAGTCCACCCAAACCCATGTCTATCGAGTTGGTGATGTCATACAACCATCTCATCCTCTGTTGTCCCCTTCCCCTCCTGCCCTCAATCTTTCCCAGAAGAGGGTCTTTCCAAATGAGTCAGCTCTTCACATCAGATGGCCAAATTATTGGAGTTTCGGCTTCAACATCAGTCCTTCCAATGAACACCCAGGACTGATCTCCTTCAGGATGGACTGGTTGGGTCTCCTTGCAGTCCAAGGGACTCTCAAGAGTCTTCTCCAACACCACAGTTCAAAAGCATCAATTCTTTGGTGCTCAGCTTTCTTCACAGTCCAACTCTCACATTCATACATGACCACTAGATAAACCATAGCCTTGACTAGACGGACCTTTGTTGGCAAAGTAATGTCTCTGCTTTTTAATATGCTGTCTAGGTTTGTCATAACTTTCCTTCCAAGGAGTAAGCATCTTTTAATTTCATGGCTGCGATCAGCATCCGCAGTGCTTTTGGAGCCCAAAAAATAAAGTCTGTCACTGTTTCCACTGTTTCTCCATCTATTTGCCATGTTCGTATTGGCTTTAAAGAGACTTGACAAGAACTATGCCTAAGAATATAGTAAAGGGTCAAGCAAGATGGCAATATAGGAGTTTCCTGAGATCCCGTAACACACTGAATATTCTTTCTCTTTGAAAGAACACACATGAACAGTTCTCTTTGAAAACAAACAAAAAAAAAATCTGGAAAATATTATAGCAGAAGAGACAAAGGGGAAAACATCCACATCAAAATGGCAGGCTCTAGGGGATGACTGAGATCCACCTAGAGACCAGTGCTACTTATAGATACCACTCTTGCCTTCTCCCTCCAGTCAGCTCCAAGAAAATTCCTTGAAAGAGCTTTTACTCATATCCTAGCACCCCAGCTTTATTAGCTGCTGCCAAGAGAGAGGGTTCCAAATGTCTGGTTCTGTTTGTGAGTCCAGCTCCTACAAGATGATACCAAACAAGGAAACATTTTTTTTTCTTATTCCAGTTTTATTCAGATATAATTGACATATGCTGCTGCCGCTGCTAAGTCGCTTCAGTCATGTCCAACTCTGTGCGACCCCATAGACGGCAGCCGACCAGGGTCCACCATCCCTGGGATTCTCCAGGCAAGAACACTGGAGTGGGTTGCCATTTCCTTCTCCAATGTGTGAAAGTGAAAAGTGAAAGTGAAGTCGCTCAGTTGTGTCCGACTAGTAGCGACCCCATGGACTGCAGCCCACCAGGCTCCTCTGTCCATGCGATTTTCTAGGCAAGAGTACTGGAGTGGCGTGCCATTGCCTTCTCTGATAATTGACATATAGCACTGTATAATTTGGGGTTTCCTTGGTAGCTCAGCTGGTAAAGAATACACCTGCAATGCAGTTCCTGGGTTGGACACGACTGGGTCGCAGCACCAGCACAGCTATATAAGTTAAAATGATGGAATTCTTCACAAATGTGAGTGTCATCCTTAAAAAGTGGCCGTGCTAATCTTCTCTGTAGCATTCCAACTTTCAGTGTATGTGCTGCCAAAGCAAGCACCAAAGAAGTAATTAGAACCAGCTCTTCTATTGCTCATGACACTAGGAAAACTGTATTAGCAGAAGGAAGTATAACAAAGATTAGTACAAAAATGAAGACTTAAAAAAAAAAGAAAAAATCAATGAAACTGTTATTGCTTTGAAAAGATAAGCAAAATTGATATACTGTTAACTAGACTAAGAAAAATAAATGAAGACTCAAAATTATAAATGAATAAGGAAACATTACAGTGGATACCATGCCAATACAAAGGATTGTAAGAGAGTACTATAAAAAATTATAGACCAACAAAGTGGACACCATAGAAGAAAGGGGTAACTTCCTAGATACAGACAACCCACCAAGTTGACTCATGAAGAAATAAAAATTCTGAACCGGACAGGTTGGCAACCCACTCCAATATTATTGCCTGGGAGATCCCATGGACAGAGGAGCCTGGTAGGCTACAGTCCAAGGTGTTCCAAAGAGTTGGACACAATTGAGTGAATGAACTAAGAAAGCTAATTCAGTAAACAAAAGCTTCAAAAATAATGAAAAGTCCAGGACTCGAGGGTCTTACTGGTGAATTCTATCAAACATTTAAAGAAGATTAATACAAATCCTCCCTGTTATTTCCCTGGGGCCGAACTATTGTGGAGGTAATGAAGATACTGGGCGGCCTCCTTCAAAAGGTTACATACAGGCACTGATAGACTCAGAGCCACAACCCTGTAGCAGACCACCGCTGACCCACCCCACAGCCAGAGACTCCTGGACACTCATGGGCAAGTCTGACTCACCAGATGGTCAACACCGAGATCAGATTGATAATATTCTTTGCAGCAAAAATGGAGAAGCTCTATACATTGAGCAAAAACAATACTGGGAGCTGACTGTGGCACAGATTGTGAACTCCTTATTGCCAAATTCAGACTTAAATTGAAGAAACTGGGGAAAACCACTAGAGCATTCAGGCATGACCTAAATCAAACAGAATGGAAAATGGAACAGCAGACTTGTTCCAAATAGGAAAGGAGTACGTCAAGCCTGTATATTGTCACCCTGCTTATTTAACTTATATGCAGGGCTGGAGGAAACACAAATTGGAATCAAGATTGCTGGGAGAAATATCAATAACCTCAGATATGCAGATGACACCACCCTTATGGCAGAAAATGAAGAAGAACTAAAGAGCCTCTTGATGAAAGTGAAAAAAGAGTGAAAAAGTTGGCTTAAAGCTCAACATTCAGAAAACTAAGATCATGGCATCTGGTCCCATCACTTCATTGCAAATAGATGGGGTAACAGTGGAAACAATGGCTCATTTTATTTTTCTGGGCTCCAAAATCACTGCAAATGGTGATTGCAGCCAGGAAATTAAAAGATGCTTACTCCTTGGAAGGAAAGCTATGACCAACCTAGACAGCATATTAAAAAGCAGAGACATTACTTTGCCAACAATGGTCTGTCTAGACTAAGCTATGGTTTTTCCAGTGGTCATGTATGGATGTGAGAGTTGGACTGTGAAGAAAGCTGAGAACCAAAGAATTGATGCTTTTGAACTGTGGTGTTGGAGAAGACCCTTGAGAGTCCCCTGGACTGCAAGGAGAACGAACCAGTCAGTCCTAAAAGAAATAGGTCCTGAATATTCATTGGAAGGACTGATGCTGAAGGTGAAAGTCCAATACTTTGACCACCTGATGGAAAGAACTGGCTCATTTGAAAATATCCTGATGCCCTCAGAAAGATTGAAAGCAGGAGGAGAAGGGGAAGACAGAGGATGAGATGGTTGGATGGCATCACCAACTCAATGGACATGAGTTGGGGTAAACTCCAGAAGTTGGTGATGGACAGGGAGGCCTGGCGTGCTGCTGTTCATGGGGTTGCAAAGAGTCTGACAGGAGTGAGTGACTCAACTGAATTGAACTGAATACCAATCCTTCTCAGACCCTACCAGAAAATAGAATAGGAGAAATACATCCAAACTCATTTCATGAGGCCAGCATTATCCTGATACTAATGCCAGCCAAGGACAAAACAAGAAAAGAAAATTGCAGGATAATGTTCCTAATAAATATAGATGTAAAATTTCTCAACAAATTACTAACAAACTGAATTCAACAGCACATTAAAAGATAAGGATCATGCACCTTGATCTAGTGGGATTTATTATTGGAATGCATTAAGATTCAGCTTCACACATTATAAGTGTCACATTATAAAACTGACAGATCACATTAAGAAAATAAATAATAGAAACCACTGGCTATTTCAATCGGTGAAGAAGTATTTCACAAAATTCAATATCCTTCTATGGTAACAACTCTACACCAACTTTGCATAAAGAGAATGTGTCTCTACATAATAAACACTATCTGTGACTGACCCTCAGCAAACATCATAGTAAATGGAAAAATGCTGAATGCTTTTCTTCTAAGATCAGAAATATGAGAAGTAAGTCCACCTTCATCACTTTTACTCATCATAGTACTGTAATTCTTATTCAGAGCAATTAGGAAAGAAAAAGAAATAAAAAACAGCTAAATCAGAAAGGAAGAGTAAGTTGCCTCTGTTCACAGATAAAGTACTACAGATAGAAAACCCTTAGGTTTTCACAAAAAATCTATCAGGACTAATCAACAATTTAAGTAAAATTGCACTGTATAAAATTAATGTAAAAAATCAGTTATGTTATTATATACTAACAAACTATGCAAAAAATATAAATTCAGAAAACAAATCTATTTATAATAACATAAGAAAGAAAAAAGTTCTCAGGTATAAATTTAACAAAGAAGGTGAGATATCTGTACACTGAATGATTAATGAAAGAAATTGAGAAGGAATAAAATAAATAAAAGATAATCTATGTTTATTAACTAGAATAATTCATACTGCTAAATATCTATATTACCCAAAGCAATATGCAAGTTTAATGAAGCCCCTATCAAAATTCCAATGGTAATTTTTACAGAAATTAAAAAAAAAATCCTAAAATTTATATAGAACCACCAAAGATCTGAAATATCCAAAATGATCTTAAAAAAGTAGAGCAATGTTGGAGGCATCATACTTTCTGATTTTAAACATATTACATATTGGCATTAAAAAAAAAGAGGCATTGATCAATGAACATAATAGAATCCATAAATAAACTCACACATACATGGTCAGTTAATTTTAAACAAATGTGTCAAGAATATACAACAGGGAATTGGTAGTCTCTTCAATAAACAGTATTGGCATAACTGGAAATCCACATGCAAATGAGTGAAATTAGATGATTATCTTACACCAGTCACAAAAATTAACTTGAAATGTATTAAAGAATTATAAGATCTTAAACTACAAAAATCCTAGGAGAAAATCAGAGGTAAGCTTCTTGAATTTTGCATTGGCAATGATATTTTCATATATTTTAATTATATTTAATATAATTTCATATATTTTAATATTTCTAAGTGAACAATGCAAAGAAATAGAGGAAAACAATAGAATGGGAAAGACTAGAGATTTCTTCAAGAAAATTAGAAATACCAAAGGAACACTTCATGCAAAGATGGGCACAATATAGAACATAAACATTAAGGACTTAACAGAAGCAGAAGCTGTTAAAAAGATGTGGCAAGAATATACAGAACTATACCGGAAAGGTCTTAATGACCTTGATAACCATGATGGTGTGATCACTCATCTAGAGCCAAGACATCCTGGAGTGTGAAGTATAGTGGGTCATAGGAAGCGTTACTGTGAACAAAGCTGGTGGAGATGATGGCACGCCGGCTGTATTTCAGCTCCTACAATATGATGCTGTTAAAGTGCTGCACTCAGTATGCCAGCAAATTTGGAAAACTCTGCAGTGGACACAGGACTAGGAAAGGTCAGTTTTCATTCCAATCCCAGAGAAGGGCAATTGCACTCATAGCACATGGTAACATGGTAATGCTCAAAATCCTTCAAGTCAGGCTTCAGCAGTATGTTAACTGAGAACTTCCAACTGTTCAAGCTGGGGTTTCAAAGAGGAAGAAGAACAAGAGATCAAATCGCCAACATTCACTGGATAATAGAGAAAGGAGGGAGTCCAGAAAAAAAAAAAATCTGCTTCATTGACTATGCCCAAGCCTTTGTGTGGATCACAACAGACTTTGAAAAATTCTTTCTGAAAAAGATGGGAATACCAGACTACTTACCTGCCTCCTGAGAAATCTGTATGTAAGTCAAGAAGCACCAGTTAGAAAAGAACATGGAATAACAGACTGATTCAAAATTGGGAAAGGAGTACATCAAGGCTGTATGTTGTCACCCAGTTTATTTAACTTCTATGCAGAGTGCACGGGTGCTAAGTCATTCCATTGGTGTCTGACTCTTTGTGACCCCATGGACTGTAACCTGCCCGGCTCCTCTGTCCACAGAATTCTCCAGGCAAGAATACTGGAGAGGGGTGCCATACCCTCCTCCAGGGAATCTTCCCAAACCAAGGATAGAACCTGCATCTCCTGTGTCTCCTGCATTGGCAGGCAGATTCTTTACCACTGAGCTACCAGGGAAGCCATTCTATGCAGACTACGTCATGCAAAGTACCACGCTGGTTGAAGCTCAAGCTGGAATCAAGATTGCCAGGAGAAATATCAGTAACCTCAGATACGCAGATGACACAACCCCAATGGCAGAAATCAGAGGAAAAGATCCTTTTGATGAAGGTGAAAGAGTAGAGTGAAAAGCTGACTTAAAACTCAGCATTCAAAAACTAAGATTATGACATCTGGTCCCGTCACTTCATGGCAAATAGATGGAAAAAATTACAAACTTTATTTTATTGGGCTGCAAAATCACTGTAGACAGTGACTGCCATCACGAAGTTAAAAGATTCTTGCTCCTTGGAAAATAAGTTATAATAAACCTAGACAGTGTATTAAAAAGCAGAGACATCACTTTGCCAACAAATGTCTAAATAGTTAAAGCTATGGTTTTTCCAATAGTCATGTATGGACATGGGAATTGGACCAAAAGAAGGCTGAGCACCAAAGAATTGATGCTTTTGAACTGTGGTGCTGGAGAAGACTCTTTAATGTCCATTGGATCCCAAGGAGTTCAAACTAGTCAATTCTAAATGAAATCAATCTTGAGTACTCATTGGAAGGACTGATGCTGAAGCTGAAAACTCCAATACTCTGGCCACCTGATGCGAAGATCCAAGTCATTTGAAAAGATCCTGATGCTGGGAAAGATTGAGGGCAGGAGGAGAAGGGGACGACAGAAGGTGAGATGGTAGGATGGCGTCATTGGCTCAGTGGACATGAGTTTGATCAAACTCTGGGAGATAGTAAAGGACAGGGAAGCCTGGTATGCTGCACTCTACGCGGTCTCAAAGAGCCAGACACGACTGAGCAACTGAAGAGCAGCAACGATGTTTTGGGTTTGACACCAAAAACAAAGCCAACAAAAGCAAAAAAGTAAACAAGAGGACTACCTCAGAGGAAAAATGTCCTGCAGAGTGAAGGAAAGCATCAACAAAATGAAAAAGTATCCTATGGAATAAAAGATAGTATTGCAGACCACATACCAGACAGTGAGGTAATATCCAAAATATATGAGGAACTCATGCAGCTCAATAGCTAAAAAGACAAATAGCCCTCAGAAAAAATTGAGCAGAGGACCTAAACAGACATTTCTCCAGAGAAAATGTACAAATGATAAATAGGTACTTGAAACAGTATTCAACATCACTAATCACCAGGGAAATGCAAATCAAAACCACAGTGAGCTGCTGACTTACATCTGTTAGGTTGTCTGTTATCAGAAAGTCAAGAGATAATGAATGCTGGTGAGAAGGTGGAGAAAACGGAATCTTTGTGCATTGTGTGTGGGAATGTAATCTGGTAGAGCCACCACGCAAAGTTCCATGGCGGCTCCTCAAAACAGAAACACCGAACTCTCAGATCATCCTACAGTTCCAATTCTGAGTATACAACCAGAAGATATAAAAATCATTGTCTTGAAGAGATACCTGTACTCCGATTACTCACAATAGCCATAATATTGAAACAATCCAGTTTCCCATCAACGGATGGAAGGATAAAAGTAAAAACTTCTGTCTCTCTCTCTCTCTCTCACACACACACACACACACACAGTATGTAACATTAATCACCCTTAAACAAAAAAGTAAACCTTGTTATTTGTGACAACAGAGCCCAGAATGAACCTGAAAGCCACTGTGCAAGGTGAAATAAGTCACATGTGAGAAGATGAATACCACATGGTACCACTTATTTGTGGAATCTGGGAAAAAACAAAAAAAGTCAAATGCATGCCAATAAGCAGGCATAGAATAAACAGAGGGCAGAAAAGAGGTCGCTAGGCCACCACATTGCACACTTTAAATATTTGTTCCTTGTCTCTGCTAATTATACCTCAATAAAGCTGGGTTGGGGATGAAGCACACCATGCAACACGCGGGCTCACGCACCAAAGAACATAGAAGAAAAATGAAAAGGCTTAATAGTTCGTTAAGAAAGTAAAAACTAGACTGGAGGTTTGAAGGAGATAAATTCAGAGGATTCAGAATTTTGGACTCAAAGCGTCCTTAGCTAGTAGAATGAGGACAGAAGAGCTGTTGCAGCAAATTTGCTGGTTTGTGGTCTAAATATTTTCTGCGGTGGCATAGACAACAGGGAGTTCAGGGAACACTGATCAAGGCCCAGCTGTATCCTGGGGAAACCAGAATCATGTCCAATGTTGTATAATTGTAGATGACCCCTCACTGGGGTGCTGTTTATCGTTTTGGTAAGATAGTCTAGAGTTCTGGTTATTTCCCAGACCAGAACATGTGAATTCCAGGAGCTCCCATGACCTTCCTTTGGGGTCCATATGGCAGCATCAACAGGCACAAAGTTCACCCACAAATGATCTGCTGTGAGAGTCAAATATTTTAGGTTTGTGCCAAATCTCTCAGCTTCTGATTCCAAGTATTTTGGGGTATTCTGTGAGAAAGGAAGGTCATAGATTCCTTTTAGTGCTAAAATTTGACCCCTAAGCTTACAAATGTAACACCTTGTTAAAGACTTTTTGCTTCATCTACTGTCTGAAAATTTGAAATCAGAGGTCATAGAGTAGTTAAAGTGAGAAAAAAAGATAGCTTATTTGAAGAATTGATAAGGGCTAATGGCATTGGCTGGATAATAGGACCTAGCTCAGAGAGCAGGCAGATACTAATAGGCACATTTGCCATAAATAAAATATGTTACACTGTGTGCTATTCAGGAGATAATTGTCTCATGGGTTTGACATTTTTTGGAATTTATATAAAACATTTTGATGAAGTTGTTGTCTCAGCTCTCAGTCCTATATATATATATATATGTAAGCAACCTATATACTTTTGTTTGTTTGTTGTGGGTCAAGGCATGTAAGTCAGAACAGACCAAGGCTTAAACTTAACTAATTGAGGAGGTGATTGGAGTCACTTAACTTCTCACCCCCAGTGTCTGAATACTAGGGGAGCAAAATCAAGGTCTTTAAGTAATTTAAGAAACTGGGGAGTGGGAAAAATAAAAATGGGTTGGGAGGGGTGGGTGAAACCAAAGAGGGCTCAGACAGATGAGGCAGGAGAGCATGCCTGGAGGAGCAGTGTGATAAGGAGAGCAGGCATAGGGAAATGTGTCTTTGAGGTTGGAATCAATGTGGGACTAACAGCTGAGGACTTGAATTTTGACATATTGAGTACCTTCAATAAAGTACCTTCAGATAAAGTAGGCTGAGACTGTTGGATGGCCTGATTAAGACTAGATTGAGGAAGGTGTTTCTCTTCTTCATATCAGGAGAAACAAGCAAACCATAGTTTTAGAAGAGATTCCTAGAATATTGATTTTCAAGGGCCCTCTGGAAATGAACCAGTTTGGAGAGACTCCAGGAACTCTTGCTCTCATAAAGTGCTGCCACAGGCATTCTGTACTTCTCTTTCTATGGATAATTCAGTTTCTCAAAATGATATATCTAGATGATTCTTTCCTGGTCAGGCCCCCAAAAGATGTATATTTGGTTAAGGTCCTTATAACATTTAGTTTTGTGAAACATATATTTACTCAAACTAAGGATTTGGGATGTAAGATGGTCTCTCATTCCTTGCACTTTTATTCTTATTTTCTAAGAGATTGAGCATTTTTCCTCAGATGCTTTCTTAATAATATTGCCTATTTTGACAAGAATACACAGAGGAAGTATGAAAAAGGTCTTAATGACTCAGAAAACCACAGTGGTGTGGTCACTCACCTAGAACCAGACATCCTGGTGTATGAAGTCAACTGGACCTTAGGGCATTATGATGAACAAAGCTAGTGGAGGTGATGGAATGCCAGTTGAGTTCTTTAAAATCCTAAAATATGATGCTGTTAAAGTGCTGCACTGGATTTGAAAGCAAATTTGGAAAACTCAGCAATGGCCACAGGATAGGATAAGATTAGTTTTCTTTGAATTCCCAAGAAAAGCAACGCCAAAAAATGTGCAAACTACTGTACAATCGCACCCATTTCACATGCTAACAAGGTAATTCTCAAACTCCTTCAAGCTAGGTTTCAGCAGTAGGTGAACCAAGAACTTCCAGACGTACAAGCTGGATTTAGAAAAGTCAAAGGAAACAGAGGTCAAATTGTCAACATCCTTTGGGTCATATAGAAAGCAAGGGAATTCCAGAAAACATCTATTTCTGCTTCATTGACGACATGAAAGCCTTTGACTGTGTGGACCGCAACAAACTGGAAAATTCTGAAGAAGATGGGATTACCAGACCCCTTATCTGCCTCCTGAGAAACCTGTGTGCAGGTCAAGAAGCAACAGTTATAACTGGACATGGAACAACAGACTGGTTGAAAATAGAGAAAGGAATATGTCAAGGCCATATATTGTTACCCTGCTTATTTAACGTCTATGCAGAATACATCATATAAAATGCTGGGCTGGATGAATCACAAGCTTGAATAATGACTGTCGGTAGAAATATCAACCTCAGATATTCACATGCCACCACTCTAATGGCAGAGGGTGAAGAGGAGCCAAAGAGCCTCTTTGTGAGAGTGAAAGAGGAGAGTGAAAAAGCTGAGTCTCCATCTCCCTCTGCAACAATACTCCCGTTATTATTCTTGGTATCCATGTAAATAATACATCCAATATCCTATCAGCCACATGATCTAATTTCATCCAAAGACCTTGTCCTCAATCCTACCTCAGCCAGTGCATTATCACATCAATACGTCCCCCAAATCACACTCTAGCTCTCCATTGACAGCAAATCTTTTTAATCCAATAGAAGTTTAAATCTAGCATTGCAATCACTTTTATTCACCTCTCATCTCTCTCCCCACGGACTTTATTTCCTTTAAGCTAATGTTATTCTCTTGCCAGTCACTTTGAATATGCTACTGCACATACTCTTCCTGCCCTTGCTTCTCTATCTCTGCACAATTTGCTTCTGCCATGCATCCTAGTTATATCTAATGAGTTACCTTATCCTTGTTTCAGCCAGTTAAACTTTCTCCCCAAATAATGCACTGTGGTGTTTCCAGTCTCACTCTACATTAGTAATTAATCACCAAAAGGGGGCTTTGATGCTTAGCCTCTTGTCTTTTCTGTGAAACAGGATCCCATATTTTCTGTTCGTCTCTAAAAGCTACAACTTCCTTCCCCCATTCTCATTATACGTTGATACTATTTTATTCTAAATCAGAGAGAAAACTGAAGCAAGTAAGAGAATTTCCTGTTCTACCAGCTCTTCATATTACGATCTACTTGCTTGCTGCTTAAGCAACAAACCTGTTCTAGTCTTTGGTTTGTAGGGTCGTTCAGCTCAACACTTTCTAAAAGGAAGCCCCTGTTTTAGGGTAACACCATCACTCTGTTTTTTCCTGTTTTATACCAAACAGGGCCTTGTGGGGCTCCTGGGCACAAGCTTTTCTGTGTCCCCCATTTCTTGGATTAGAGGAAGTACCTTCATTCAGCCTCTGTGAACTTCCCTGAGTTCCAACAGGCAGATTCAAGCAGCTGTTAATTAGGGAAAGGAGGGGGTGCAAGGCCAGAGAGAGACAGTCAAGGGAAACAATAGTGCAGCGTTGGAGGCGAGGTCCTGGTTCTGCATCAAAGGACACACAACAATATCTTTGAGCTGTTTTGCAGATACTGAAGCCCCCTCCAGGTGGGAGAAGTTAATGATTAATGATGGCATGCTGCCCACAAGCATTTAGACCTCAGACTAGTTGGAACCTGAAGGTTGATGATGCTGACTTGTACTTAACTTCACCACCAACCCATCAGAAGTATGTCCACTAGCCAACCGTACTGTCAGGGGAGTTTGTAATTTTCTCAGTTCTGTCTTGTTGCAACAAAAATTTGAAATGACAGACGGACCAGTGTGACAGCCCTGTGTAATTTCCTTGGACAGACCAGTGTTACAGCTCTATGTTACAGCTCAGTTTTATTTAGAAAGCAAAGGAAAATACATCCTTGAGGCATGAGGGCGGGTCAGCCCGAAAGACTAAAGAGTAGAGAAACCACCAGCCCAATTTTGGCTCCTCTTTTTATATGTTTTTTTTTTCTTTTTTTCTCCTACCCTGGAGCGTGTCCTGTGTAAATTGGGCTAGCCAGGGGTGCTGTTTGCTTCATCTGAGGTCCTCACTCTGGTCCTCGGACCTTTGTTTGTTCTATTTGGGGGGCTTTTCCCTTCTTTGTCTTTTCACCACCGTCATTCTGGACTCCTTTTTCCTATTCTAACTACCTAACAATACCCTCTTTGAACCATTACTATAAAACTTCTCACTGTCCTCTTCTAGTGAAAACAAACAGTTTTTCGTGGTAAGATTCCACCATGTCTTTCTTTGCTTGGCAAAGTTATAAAGCTATAGTTTTCTACTTCAACCAAAACTCTGTCTCTGAGATTTGACTAGGCGCCCTTGTACAGAGAAGCTGACCTTTACAACTGCAATCCTTGAAAAAAAAAAAAATAGCTTAAACTTGCTTTCTCTAATTTTTCTTCTCCATTCTCTATTGAACCCGTTTAAACAAAGTAGTTCTTTAAGATATCTTGTCTAAACTATCACAATAGCATGTACCATTGCTGCTTATTTGTAGAACTTTTCTCCCTGAAGGGAAAAACTCTATTTCCTACTCTGCTTTTCTATAACTACCAGACTCAATATATCTGACACTGTACTTCTGAATCTGTAGGCAGACAGGGTAGTGGGTCCCCAGAGGAAAAGAACTAGAGTTGCCTTCTCTTTTTTTTAGACATAAAATAAGCCATTTGGGCCTGAGTCATTTTTTGTTCTAAGCCTGGCCACAATACCTGTCCTTGAACAGGTCTCAGTAGTTAATTACCTTAGTGGTAGAGGATGCAGAAAAAAGGGAGGAGGAATCGGAAAACAATAGTGTAGCCTGGAGATATACATACTAATACATCTCTGAGTTTGGCAGTACGAAGGCCTCCATTCAGGATGGAATTATAATATTGACCCTCCTGACTTCAATCAGCTGAAGCCTGGACTTCAGGGATGAATTCAGTCATCCCTGATTGTATGATGCTGAATTCTCTGTTCAATGCCCCTCATCAACATGCTTAAAACTTCCCCAAATTTGCTGATGGGCAGACGCTGCTTTGGGAGAGATCCCTGATGTTCTCCTTACTTGCTGCAAGTAATAAATACTTCTGTCTTCTGACTCCAAACTCAGCAAGTGGTGAACCCACTTCTGGGATAACAAAACCAGATAGGTGGGGATTTCCATACCAAGCAGTTCTCCAACTTTTGGAAGAGCTCAACTAGGTATCTACAATTTAACTCAAATAGGACACTAACTCCTGGATTTAAAGTAGAGCCCACAGGTTAACACTCTTCCTCACTTCAGACATGAATCTCAAGGTTGGATTGTCATCTGTGCTTCTGACTGCCTATATATTAGAAATTTCTACAAATCCCTCATTAGGTTTGATAATTTCCTGGGGCATTTCACAGAACTCAGGAAAATGGTTTACTTATTAGATTGGCAGTTTATTATAAAAGAATCCTGGGCTCAATGACGCACAAGTTGGAAACAAGATTGCCAGGAGAAATATCTATAACCTCAGATATGCAGAAAGCAAAGAGGAATTAAAGAGCCTCTTGATGAAAGTGAAAGAGGGGAGTGAAAAAGCTGGCTTAAAACTCAACATTCAGAAGCTAAGATCATGGCATCTGGTCCCGTCACTTCATGGCGAATAGATGGGGAAAAATGGAAACAGTGAATTTATTCTCTTGGGCTCCAAAACCACTGCAGATGGTGACTGCAGTCATGGATTCAAAATACACTTGCTCCTTGGAAGAAAAGCTATGACAAACGTAGACTGTGTGTTAAAAAGTAAACACATTACTTTGCCAACAAGTTCCATATAGGCAAAGCTATAATTTTTCCAGTAGTCATGTATGGATGTGGGAACTGGACAATAAGAAAGGCTGAGCACCAAAGAATTGGTGCCTTTGAATTGTGACACTGGAGACGACTCTTGATAGTGCCTTGGACTGCAAAGAGATCAAACTAGTCTATCCTAAAGGAAATCAATCTTGAATAGTCATTAGAAGAATTGATGCAGAGGCTGAAGCTCCACTAATTTGGCCACCGGATGAGAAGAGCCAACTCATTGGAAGAGACCCTGATTCTGGGAAAGATTGAAGGCAGGAGGTAAAGGGGATGACAGAAGATGAGATGGTTGGATGGCATCACAAACTCAATGGACATGAGTTTGAGCAAACTCTATGAAATAGTGAAGGACAGGGAAGCCTGGCATGCTGCGGTTCATGGGGTCACAAAGAGTCGAACCCGACTGAACAACTGAACAATAAAAGAATACAATAAAGGCATAGGCAGATGGAAGTCAGATGCATGGGGCAGAGTATGTGGGAAGGGGTGCAGAATGTCCAAACTGTCTCCAGGTGAGCCATTTTCCTAGCACTTCCCTGTGTTCAGCAATCTGGAGTTCTCTGAACCCCTTTGGTTAGTGTTTTTCATGGAGGCTACATTATACAGGCGTGACTGATTAATCACTGTGATTGATGATTTATTCAACCTCTAGCCACTCTTCCCTCCTTAGAATTAGGGGATGGGGTTGGAAGTTCCAACTGTCTTATTAAATAGTTACTTCCTCTCCCATAAGGGCATCCCTGATGGCTCAAAGGGTAAAGTGTCTGCCTGCAATGCAGGAAACCGGGGTTTGATCCCCTGGAGAAGGAAATGGCAACCCACTCTGGTACTCAGGGATCGAAACCCGGTACTCTTGCCTGGAAAAACCCACGGACAGAGGAGCCTAGTGGGTTACAGTCTACGGGGTCTCAAAGAGCAGGACATAACTGAGGGACTTCACTCACTCCCATAAGCGCCTATCCCTGAGGTTTTCCACAATCACTTCATTAACATAAATTCAGGTGTGGTGGAAAGATCTTGTCTTGAATAATAAAAGACTATCTGTTCACCTTTATTGCTCTTATCACTTAGGAAATTTTAAGGTTTTTAGGAGCTTTATACCAGGCACAGAGACAAAAACCAAACATATTATTTCTTATTGTGCATCACAATAGCCCACTCCCTAAACCCATTCTCCCATTTTTAGCAGCTTTTTCCCCTCCATTTTTCCTCCATCACTCCTCTTCAAGCAGCATTTCCCCCACCAGCAAACATCAGAACTTTGTCATTTCCTGCATGTGCCATGATTGCTTATAGCTCTTGGGCTAAGCTGAATTAATGAAGGGAATTGAAAAGTCTGTTTCCCTCTTTTAAAACCTGTGGGGCCCTGCTTGATGCAAAAGCCTTCCAATGTGCCCTGTTTCTGGGTTATAGGAAAAAAGCGTCAGCCTCCTAGACCTTCCTGGAGTTCCAAAGGGCAGATTCTAACAGTTGCTCATTAGGGAAGTGAGGGAATACAGAAACAAGAGAAAAGCAGCCAAGAAACAAGAAACACGAGTGTGGCAATAGCGCAGAGTCAGAGCCCCTCCGAGGAGGGCATAAAGCTAGAGCCTTTGAGCTCTTCTGCCGAAACTAAAGTTCTCACCTAGGTGAAGGAAGGCTTGCGTAAGATTCCTTGAACACCACTCTCCTACCACACCACCAACCAGTCAGAAGAAAGGCACACACCTTTCCACCCTAACCCCAATTTTTGCCTTTAAAAATTCTTCCCTGAAAACCATCAGTAAGTTTGGCCTTTTGAGCATGAGCCATCCGTTCTGTTTGCTTGGCCCTTGCCATAAACCTTTCTCTACTCCAAACTCCATCATTTTTGTTTGTTTGGCCTCACGGTGTACCAGGCACATGAAATTAGGTTCAACAACACTTTTCTGACTTTTGCTATCCTACCAGACTATCAAGATATTTATTAAATATTACCTCTGTGAAGAATTTTCTGTTTTCTCTTGGTCAACTTAAAATTTCACTGTTGAAGTATTTGTAGCAGCCTGATTTGCCTAGCAATTACTTGAAAATACTTGTTTCCATTCATAGTTTCTAAAGGACTTGTATTATTACTTTGATACCTTAATTACTTAGACCAGTATTTAAATCATTTATATGCTGAGAATATGTTTTGGGTTGAATTCAGAGTTGAGTGAGGGAGATAGCAGCTTTTCTACTAGCATCCTTGATTTATACAGTTTCTTATGGAGGATGTAGATCCATGAAATATGATTGTTAGTTTCATTTCTAGACATGTATTTAGATCAAAGTCCAGACCAAGCAGATGAGTACATCTTGTGAGGCATAGTGACATATTCATTAATGATCATCCAGCGTTAGACTATAATCATTAACTTTCATAATATAAAAAAAGTCTTGTTCAAAAAAGCAAACAGGAAATGTGTATGTCTTTTGGTGACTTCTTTATGTTGGTGACATAACCTTTTCCTCAGGTAGGACCTGGATCAGTACTTACTTTTGAAGATATATGTAAAGTATTTTAAACTTTGAAAATCAAAACTTTTCAGTTCAAAAACTGGTCTTTGTTGCTTTAAAAAAAAAAATATATATATATATATATGCACATAGGAGGATTATATTAGTACATTAATATGGAAAGTATTATGTGTTTGGTTATTAGAAATCCAAATTTTTATACAAAATTAATGATATCAGCATATTCTCATAGCTCTCTCCATAAACTTGCACAGTTTTGGCAGCTAAGATTTTTTTTTTAATATTAATTGAACACTTTTAATTTCCCAGAGCACCATTTTCTGCAGTACAATAGTTAAAAAGAAAGTTTCTGACAAGAATCCAGATTCATAGCATATAATACTATAGAGGAAGAATAAAATTCCTATATCTGAATAATGGAAGATGAAAAGAAACTTAGGGGCCACCATTTCTCAAATATGAAATGCATGATTTTCACACCTACCAATCTAAGATAGAACTAACAGGATCACAAGTAGAAAATGGATCTGCCTAATATCTCTGAGGGTATCTGCTATAGCCTGCATGTCAGTGTCTCCCCAGTATTGTGGTGTTGAATTCCTACCTTCTCTAAGATGATGGTATTGGGACGTGGGGCTTTTGGGGTGTGATTAGGACATGTGGGTAGAGGCCTCATGAATGGGATCCATATTTTGATAAAAAAGACCCACAGAGGTCCTTTACATGGTGGAAGAAGGCAACAAGGTACTGGCTATGAACCAGGAAGAACAATCTCACCAGGATGTGACCTGTCAAAGCCCTGATCTTGGACTTCCAAGCCTCCAGAAATGTGAGAAATAAATATCTGTTGTTTATAAGCTACCCATTCTGTGTATTTATTATATCCAGAATAGGCTAAGACAGTCTCTATTTATAACTACAGACTTCCTAATTTATTATTAAGTTTCTACCTCATTACTAGATTGTAATTCATGGGGTCGCGGAGAGTCGGACACGACTGAGCAACTGAACTGAACTGAACCACTCCTTGTCTGGCATCCAACTTCCCAGGTGGGGCGGGGAGTGGCGGGAGGGAAGAAAAGACAACAGTACCCACATCTTTCTGCAGTCCTATATGTCATTTTCTGACTTTATCAAATATTAAAGACAAGCTTATTACCTTGGTATCATTCCATACGGCTTATGCATATACTATCCAAATCAAGTAAGCTATAGACAAGACAGTGCCTTTCTTTGTACACTTGACGTAACTTTGGTATTATGCTCCTGCCCTCTTTATTGCTGTATTTAAATTCAGGTCCAATATTTTCATTTCCATACATAGGCTTTTGATTTCCTCTTAGAACCTAATAGCTCCAACGCAGACTTTCTCAACTTAAAATGTGCATAGGGTTTAACCATGGATATTGTTAAAAGTGCAAATTTTGATTAACTGGGTTTCAATCTTGAGACCTCAAGATTCTTCATTTCTAACCAGTTACCAAGGGATACCAACACTGTTGGTTTGGAGACAACACTGAGTACAGCGGGGTTCTAGGCTATTCTACATGATCCCTTAAAAAAGACAGCAAAACACCCTAAAACTGCTCACAGCATTTTTCATATACTTGATCTTTATCTTATCCATCCTACTTACCTGCAAGCTCCTTGAGGAGAATAAAAGTACCATTTACAGTGGTGTGTGTATGCGTGTGTTTTCTCCTTGGTCCTCTAAATTCTTAACAAGCATTTCAATTTTAGTATTCCACACTAAATATCATTTGCAGATGGAGTGGATATTTCCGTAGTGTGAATGACTGGGAAAGCCTCAAAATAGTCAGCCAAGTATCTCACAAGTGTAGGTTTTATGTGGCTCTGTATGATTTGGGAGAGGGTAGCAATTTATGTTTGTGGAAGGATGGAAGTTAATGAAATCAATTTAGTTTGAAAAGGTAAGTATAGTATGTCTGAAGGGAAGAAAAACAGGTGAAGAAGAGCAGAATAGACCGTGCACGTGGAGAGGCACAGTTTTACAGTCTGGATTTGACTATATGAGCAACATTAACACGCGAAAAAGAAAAAAAAATAGTTTCTGGTATCTTCAGACTTCTGATAGACTTGAGAATCCTTGTAAAAGCCATTATGTGTAACCAGCTCTAATCAAGAAAGAGGAATGAGTGGCCCTACTCAGAATAATATCTAGCGAAGAATTTTTTTTTTAACCTCCTAATGAAATCAGCATTTATCTCCACATAAATAGCTATTTAAAACAAAAGAGACAGATACCATGAATTAATGATGTAGAAATTAACTGGAATGCAAGCATCTAAGTACACTAAAGACCTTAATAGCTCTTAACCTGAAATATGGCTGAAGTGAAATGACTTCTTAAAAATATGAAGGACCTGCTCAGATAAGTCATTTATTTTTCATGGACTGTTGGTGCCAAACATAAATACTGAGATCATCTCGACCTGCACGGGGCCTTTGTACTCTATGCCTATGCATGAGTCCCTATCAGAGGACTGGGAATTTGCCAAGCCTCATATAAAACGGCAATGACTTTTAAGGCCACTCAGGCCATTCCATCTACTCAAAAATGAAATTAGGCTTCTTTTTATAGGCTTGAAGCCACCTAAATTCGACCTCTATCTAGCACATTTTTATCCATCAAAATTATCAATACTGTGAGTAAGGGGTAGAAAGTTTAGAGTCAGTCACCAGAACATATCATTTGTAAGGTCTTTTATCAAGGTTTCTCAAATAAATTGGTTTTGCAAATGCATTTAGAGAGAAATAATTAACTTTGAGGGTCACAAAGAGAATATATGTGTAGGTAATATCAGAGTTACTTTTCCTACCATTCTTTCCCCCACTCCCCGCCTTTCTGTTCATTTACTATAGATGCAAAAAGTCTCTTTCATAAGACAGGCAAAGAGAAGCATATTCCATTAAAATAATTACATTTATGCTCTGAAAATTTATCAACATGAAAACACAAATATTTGCTTAGAGGTGTGTTTATCTGAAGATTTTTAACTTCGTAAGTTTCATCCAATAGATCAGAAAGTCTTAAAAATGTGATATTGTCTATACTATAGGCTCTAGGATAGGAAAGGTGGGTAGTTCAAGACAGAGGGTTTTCTGGACAACACAAGAGCTTAAAGCATCTGAGAGAGAAAAATTAATGATGCATATCCAATTTAATTTTCTTATGGACTCGATGGAAAAACTAAAAATGCTTTACACATAAGACTGGGTCTCCTATGAGCATCTAATAGGAATGATGTTACTGATGTATACTGAATGCTTCCTCCCAAACATTTTGGGCATTAGTAAACGTTTATGTCATAGTGGAAATAGCAGAACCAACTTTGATCTATTTCTCCAGATTAACCACTGATACATGCAAATACCATCATTTTTCAAAGGTAATTTTTTGAACTGTAAAGGATTTCAGAGCATCAACACTGTTACAGATTTGGGTTCACCTCTTCTTCTTCCCCTCTAACTGGACAGTCCTAAAATGAATCTTAAGACAGGACCAATGAGTGACCAACTAGCAAACCCTAAAGGACACTCTTCCCTCCTTAGAATATTGGAGCTGTTTAAGTGTCAGGAGAATTTAGTAAACTATCTGTACAGGATCCCCAAAGATCCTTTCCAGGCTTCCTGAGCACCTTGAGGGTTAGGACAAACATTCTTCACACAAACCTAGCATAAACTAAATTTGAACAGGCAATTTAGAAGAGAAGGATTAAAAAGTGATTTATTGTTTTGTGGAGAAGACAAGGAAATCATAGCAGTTTTACCATTACCTTCCCAAATAACCCAAGTTAAAACTGTTAGATGTCACTACATATATAAACAATGAAAATGAATTGGATCACTGAAAATGTAGGATTAACTTGATCGAATTGATTATATGATTAGAGAAAAATTATTTCGGGATCTCAATCTGATACTTTTGCTGCATATATTGATCAAGTTGACTGAATATTTTCCAGTACACTTTGTCATATCGCCTACAGTGATATTATGCATGTTTAAAGCTATTCCTTCTATGTGTCACTATTGATATTTCTGTATAAGGGGATATTTGTTCTGGGTCTCTTCTCCATAAATCTTGAAGTATTTTGTTTTTCTGAGACTATTTTAGTTCTTATAACCAATTCTGCATTCAAATTAGTTCCCTGCCCTCACCAACACAGACCCAGGTTAAAGGCGGAGTCATCGTCTGTCTGTGCCATCCAGTAGCACACTCATCTAAATCTGTCTTTTAGGGGCAGCAGCGCTGGCAGCAGCAAGACGAACACCAGTCGTGCCTCCCAGGTCGCAGCAGAGAGCAATGGGACAGCCAGAGCACATCTGACGTTTGCTATTACAAAGTCGGCCACCGGATGACAACTAGCAGGCGTTTGAACGGAGGGGTGTTCTGAAGTACAACCACTGCTGGCTAGAGCCCGGGTCTAGAAGAGAGGAAAATTATTAATCATAACAGATGTTATATTCCTCGCCTTTTGTTCTGTATCAGACACACAATTAAGTGCATTATATGGATCAATATATATATTTCTAATTAAAAAAAAACTGATGGAGTAGGTAGCATTAACCTAATTTTACATATGAAGAAACTGAAGCTTAACAAATCCAAGTAACTCAGATTAAATCTCACCACTACTGGGTTAAAAAGCTGAAATAGTGTCATATTCTGACTCCCTAATTTTCAGTTATGCTTATTAATTTGGTGGACATCACTTGCTGTCCATTAGGCATGCATTCCATTCTTTAAAGTAACACTTAGGAAAGAGTCTAACAAAAATGTTATGAAGAAAGATGTAATTTTTTTAAAAAATATTATTTTCCCCAAAACTTGCCAAAGTCTCTTTCTCCCCTCCCTTCCCCACACTCATGAGTTGAAATGTCTTAACATGCAGCCTCATCCAGCTGTGAAACCGGATGGAACTGCAGGAATAAGAGCACAACACACTCAGAGGAAAAGTGTATATCCTTGGTAGGAGTATAAAAAAAATGGTGTACCCAAAGGGCATAGGAGAGAGAATAAAGATATTATACTTAGAGGAGGGGTTTCCTAAATGTCGAATGTCTAAGACAGGACTGGATGCACAGTTTTGAGTCTAGAATGACCAGTCTCATGTTAATTAAGTAGCTGAGCATTTTGTGGAATAGAGTTGCCCCTCTAAGTTCTCAAATGCTGTGGCTTTTATTTGGGCTGGCAAAGATAATGCAAACTAAAATACAGTGCTGAGGTTTGATATGAAGACTATGTGTGAGCCTGATAATCCAACATAAAACAAACACAAATAGTAAAATTTTTGGTCAAGGACTTTACCGTTCTAAATTTCATTCAGATATTCATTTTAAACACTCACTTCCACAGTCTGGAGTAAAGAGGGAAGAAAAATCACTTACTGGTTTCAGTGAGATCATTACTTCTATTAATTCCATGTTTACACTTAAATTACACTTAAATTGTGAACCCTGATTTATTTGCATGTGATATTTCCTCCATTTGAGTTAATGTGAGGTAATAAATCTCTGAAAGTGAACTTTATCTTTCTTTCAAGGAGTTTAGAATGTTTTGAAATACCATTTCACTTAAAAAAAACCATCTGCTGGATATCTAACATGTGTGTGTCTGGGAAAATACTAGGTACTAGATAAATAAAATAGTTTAATGGGAGAGAAAAGTAAATATACTAATGTTTAAGCATAATTATTGCTCAGATAGGATAAGACTTGGATGATGCGAGGCTACATATGAGTGCACTTTATCTAGCTGTCAGGACTGTGGAAAGCTTCCAGGAGGAAGATGAGGAACTTAAGTGTTCTGACATGGTGGGAGCACAGATTCTCAGATGGGAGCTGCAGTTTTTAGGAGGGAGTCAGTGCTAAAAGGTGAAGTTTGAAAGCTAGATGGGGGCCAGTCTATGAAAGTTCTTACAGGCAAAACGAACGAGTTTGGAATGCGTCCTAAGTGCTGTTGGAGCCACTGAAAGATTTTTGGCAGGAAAGAGAGGTGTGTAAATTTGTATCTAAGATACATTTATCCATCATGGCTTTGGAATATATTTTGAAACCCTGAGATTGGAAGGAGGCCTAACAGGAAATGATACCGGTTTGGTCAGTTCGAGGCACACACACACACACAAACAGTAGAACGAAAAGATGTGAATGACTGATTGAGAGTAAGAGTTAGCGGGGAGTTAAGGATGACACACAGGGGTCCTGGTTTAGGCAACAGGCAAATAGTGGTGCTGGGAACCAGGAACATTATACATAAGGATCAGTAGGAAGGTTTGAAAATGTATAGATTTGTTATTTTGACTATTCACTACCCATTGTTAGTGTATTTAGGTAGAATCTGATGTCTGCCAGCCACTAACAAGGGTACAAGGATGATGCTTTGGATCTGCAGGTATTAAGGTCTGCTTGGATCCTGGGGCTTAGTCCTTGTAAGGTCTGAGTATCCACCCTCCTCCTTCTACAATATTCAGTCACTTGAGTAAATGGGCATAAGCCCATTAAAAAACAAACAAACAAAACAAGAACACCAAAATCCAACTTTATGAATTGTTATGGTAGATTCTTGGCACAGTACTGCAGAGTCCTTCCTCTTTGGGATATAATTATCTCATTGAGTCTGTGAACTGAGCAAGAAATTGTGACTTTGTATTATGGTAACTGCCTTCAATCTCTTGGTTTTTTACTCTTATAATCTCTGAGTATACATGTTAAATAGTTACAAATAATATTAATTTCCTCCTTAGCTTTTCTGTTGACTTTTTCTGATATTTATGTTTCTCAACATCCTTAGGATAATTTATAATATATAGTAAACATTTGGGAGAGAAGCAGTGATTAATTTAGTAATATTATATTCATATCACACATATTAGGGACTTCCCTGGTGGTCTAGTTGTTAAGACTCTGCCCTTCCAATACAGGGGTTGCAGGATATCACAGATGTAAATATACATTAATCAAAACCTAGTTTATGAAAATTTCATGGGTGAGTATGTCAGAATTCTGATGTTACTCAGTTACTCAATGCCATTTGCCACTACCAAATAAAACAATCTTCATGGGTAGTTTCAATCAAGTTCATATATGAAAAAGACTGGCAAAAAACAAAAACAAAACACACAGCACTGACCATTTCTACCTTGTCATAATTTATTTTCTACCCTTACTTGTGTAAATCTATGTACAAGTATCATAGGTTAGGCTTCCTCAGGATTAGAAGACTGATATTGTTATCAAATGTTTTCAATTAATTCCTGAATCTTTATTTGCTTGCATAACAACAGTATTAACTTTCTTTATATATGTATATGTGTATGTATGTGTGTGTGTGTGTATATATATATATATAACATTTTCCAATACTTGGAATGAAAGAAACTTGTGAAAACATGAACAAGGATTGTGGAAAAGAAATAGGCAGACAAGGAAATGGAAGGAGAAGTTGAAAGGAGAAAGTAAGACAGAATCATATTTCACCTCTCAAATAAATTTAAAAAATCTGTTTATAAAATTAAACATAAAGAAAGCTTTTAAAATTAACATTAAAAAATTAAATTAGGTAATACACTAAGGATTTAATTTTGGCCTATGTGTTTTAAAACAATGTGTAAATTTTTATTTTTGATGGCATGCCCATGATTTAAGGTAATTGATAGATCATTTCTGTCTGATAATTCCTTATCTTATAGGCACAAAAGCTCTACTTTTCAACTGCATCTGATATTGGTACGCAGTATTCATAGCATATATTCTGAAATAAAATTAATCTCATATATAAATTATACAGTTTTGAGGTAATATAACATATTGGTTAGAAATAGCTCTTCAATCTCATATCATTGTGTTTCCTTTCAATAATGTATTTCTTTCATATAATTGTGCTTATTATCTTAAATTCTTCCACATATACTTATTACAACCAAAAGCAAGTGAACATAATTATTTCTTGATGTTACTTTTTAAGTCAGAGAACCAAAAATTTACTCAAGTCATGAAGCAACAATAAACATCATAATTAATTCTTCAGAAACTTTACATATACCAGGATGTAGTTATAGCTAAATGAGATGATTATCTTAAGTATTCTTGGCTTATTTATAAACATTAGTCGTAATTGGGGATCAGTAGATGAGTTTACATAGTCTATCAACATGTTTATAAATATATTCCTAGATAATTATATTTTAATACGAATGCAATAATCTTTGATCCAAATTTTGAAAATTATTTAAAAATGAAGATTACAGGATTTATAAAATCACTGAGGATGGTGACTACAGTCATGCAATTAAAAGATGCTTGCTTTTTGGAAGAAAAGCTATGACAAACCTAGACAGCATATTAAACAGGAGAGACATCATGTTGTCAGCAAAGGTCCATATTGTCAAAACTCATTTTTCCAGTGGTCATGTGTAGGTGTGAGAGTTGGACCATAAAGGCTGAGTATTGAAAAATTGATGCTTTTGGATTGTGGTGTTGGACAAGACTTTTGAGAGTCCCTTTGACTGCAAGAAGATCAAGTCAGTCAATCCTAAAGGAAATCAACTCTGAATATTCATTGGAAGGACTGATGCTGAAGTTCCAACACTTTGGCCACCTGATGAGAAGAGCAACTCATTGAAAAAGACCGTGATGTTGGGAAAGATTGATGGTGGGAGAAATGGGGTGACAGAGGATGGGATGGTTGGATGGCATCACCAACTCAATGGACATAAATCCGAGCAAACTCCAAGAGATAGTGAAGGACAGGGAAGCCAAACTTACTGCGGTCCATGGGGTCGCAAAGAGTCAGGCGTGGCTTAGCGACTGAACAACATCAGAGTTTACAGAAACTGCTGAGTTGATGAAAGCAGTCTATTCCTGTTCGGTGTGAACCTCAGATCCAAGACCAAAAGATAATTCTGACATTCCCTGATTTTCATCTGGTGCGACTTCCTGTGTCCCAGAGATCGTTGCAAGGTGTAAACTTACAGAGACTGTCAAAAGAAGTTCCCCTGTGAGGAGCTGAGGATGTCACACACATACAGTAATTCTCTTTCTTCACTTCCTTCTTCCCCCAGAAGATTTTGTTTGCTTTTGCTTTTAATTTTTCTGTTGGTTGACTTTGCAATTTATACAATCATGACTATATTTTTAAATAATGAGTATGCTTGCCTGGGTGTATACCAGTGTTTGTGTGCCTGTCTATGTATGTATATATAAAGGGGGTCCCAACCTTATGAAAATTGGAAGCAGACTTCCAAGGTGTTTTATATCCTCAGATGTTAGGAAATGAAGTAATTTATAGGGAGTTGTAGAAATCAGCAATGTCAAGCAGCAAAATATCTGACTGGAAAAAGAAGGCAGCTTTGAAACCTTTATGGCTGGAAGAGGTTGAATACACACAGTTCTTTCTGTTGTGCAATGTATGTTGAGTCCATAATACCTTTTCTTGTTTTTCTAGTGAAACTGAAAGCAGCTTTTCTATGTATGAAGATTAAGAAAATGGACAGTGTGAAGAAGGCACCTTTGGTGTTCTCATCTTAGTAAGAGGTGGGCAGGGGCAGGCAATTAAGATTTTCACCCTAGCGATAATCTGTACATTAAGGCTTTACCATCATGTTTCCCAGAATCATCAGATTTTACCCTAAAATATGATGATAGTAGAACGCTATATATTAAATTTATAACTATTTGGAAAAAATAATCTTATTGAGTAAAAACCATTGATTTAACAAATTTAACTTTTCCACAATTTGGGGTGTAAATATTTCAAAGAGGATAAAAATGAATTAGGTTTAAAAACTAAAAGTAACACTTTAGACCAGACTCTGAAAAAGAAGTCTAGTTTATCAAACTGGAATAACCCCTGAGTGCCACCACAACTGACCAAGAATTAACTCAATGTTGTGTAGCTTACCTACAGAAGAGATGCAGTATACTGAGATATCACTTCATTATGTGGTATAAATAAAATCTAGAGTATACGCTTTACACAAGTCTAATGAAGGAGATTGATCCTGGGTGTTCATTGGAAGGACTGATGCTAAAGCTGAAACTCCAATACTTTGGCCACCTTATGCGACGAGTTGACTCACTGGAAAAGACTCTGATGCTGGGAAGGATTAGGGGCGGGAGAAGAAGGGGACGACAGAGAATGAGATGGCTGGACGGCATCACCGACTCGATGGACATGAGTTTGAATGAACTCCGGGAGTTGGTGATGGACAGGGAGGCCTGGTGTGCTGTGATTCATGGGGTCGCGGAGAGTCGGTCATGACTGAGCGACTGAACTGAACTGAACTGAATGCATATAAATATACCTTCATTTTTCTAGATGAAAAATCTATCGGAAAATGGTAGCTCCATCAAATTAGTGAGCAAACAAGACCATTACATCAAAATAGATTTTGCTCATTTACTCTGACAAGTGTAGCAGTATAAATTATTTACAGCTCCATTCTGAATGGGTTTACAAATGCCCTGTAGTGCATTTTGTAAATTCAGTGGAGTCTTAGTAACTTCTTTACTAATTACATTTATAAATTACAATCCTTGGGAAAGCCCTGAGACTCATAATTGATACATTAAATATTTACCAACTTAGTAGATACTGCATTTTATATATAAATAAATTTAACTAAAATATAGATTCTTCCTTTTGGTGAAAAAGTAATAATATATTATTAGGAAAGGATTTATAAAAATAAAGCAATACCCTGAAAGTTCTCCCAATTGTGGTAAATGTTAGTTATACCTTCTAAGGCTTTCTCATCTTCCATCAGAAAACGTGGGATTACAGACACAATGAACACAATGATCAATATTTTGTCAACTTCTGCAAAGATCTACTTCTAATTATACTGAGAAATTATCTCACATTCAGTTCAGTTCAGTTCAGTCGCTCAGTCGTGTCTGACTCTTTGCGACCCCATGAATCACAGCACGCCAGGCCTCCCTGTCCATCACCAACTCCCGGAGTTCACTCAAACTCACGTCCATCGAGCTGGTGATGCCATCCAGCCATCTCATTCTCTGTCGTCCCCTTCTCCTCCTACCCCCAATCCCTCCCAGCATCAGAGTCTTTTCCAGTGAGTCAACTCGTCGCATTACTAGGTATCATTAGTGTAATAGTTAACATTTATTGAGATCTACATATCCATTCATGAAGAAGATAGGAAACATGTTGACACAGATTATCATAAAGTAGGAATCCTAGCAATATGTTAAAAAAAAAGAAAAAAAAATCTCAGTCTCTGCTCATACTTGAGTCCTAATACACAAAGAGAAAAAAAATTCTGACTGGCTGATGTTAATTTTCATCTCATTTTACCTCTGCTATTTTCCGTATCGTTCATGCCATATGCAATTAAAAGATTCTAACTTCCTGTATTGCAAGCAGGCCTGAGATAGAAGGCAATGCATGGTAAGGGGTCTGATACGTTTGGGCATCAGACCTGTTATAGGTAGTGGAGAGGCAAGGTGAGTACTGGGTTCAGTGTACTCTAGAGTTCCCAGCTTCTCAGAAATCATTTCCAGGGAAATAAAAATTGCAAACCATTTTTATTTTGTGAAATAATTTTGTTGCCTCTTCAGAGGAACAGGCAATGAGAGTGGAGGTAATTCAGACCCGATTCGATAGAGTCGACCAGCATTCTGACCAGGCTCTGTATAGCAGATTTCACTTGAATGTGGGGTTGGGAGAAGAAATCTGCAGAACCAATGAAGGTGATTAAGAAATAACTGCAGTAGGTGCATTGTGTAGGTTCTTGGTCGCCAAGTTCAGGTAAAGAGCTCCTAGTTTTAATTACTATTAGTTTTAAATTCTACAACCTTCATGTCTTACTTTTAAAAATGTGAAGCATGAACACTATTTTAAAATAAGACTATACTTTTTGTCATGCTTCAACTATGCCTTATAAACTGTTAGTAAATGCTCTTAAACAGATTTCAAATAAAGAAAACTTCCAAGTGGAATAAAAGACAGGACTGTGTGATTAAAAAAGAACAAGTGCTTTGGAGTCAGGCAATCATGGATTGAAATTCTGATCTGGTCTCTAATTCAAAGGGTGTTTTTGACAAGATATTTATATAGTATGAGTTTCAATTTCCATATGCATCAAATGGGAATAATAATATCTAGTTCATGGGTTTATTATTTACTTATTCATGTGGAGTTAAATAGACTATAACAAAGAGAATATAATAAAAATAGTTAAATACCTGATATAAAAGCATATACTATATATAGTATGCTATAGAAACATACACAATATTTTCTTTGTCACTGCCTTTGATAACCTTTGGAGCTAGAGCTAAAATGTGAGCTTATAAAAGCAGGAGGCAGTCTTGGGGGGGAATTTAATGGATTAAGGAGTTTTAAAAAGGTAAACAGATTGTTTATTACTTATCTACTTGATAGTTTGTCTTTCACATGCTTGCTAGTCATGTTGCAGGATGTCTAGAGACTGTTAGGGGTTTCTTAAAGTTGTATTTATGATCTTTCACCTTGCAAGGTAAGGAAAGCTGAACAAGTACAGCCTACCTGTCCATACTTATAAAGTGATTGATAGGTGAATACATTTAGAATCAACCCATTTGGGGGGCACAGAATAGTTTCATGACCTATTATAAAGGAAAGAGCTGTTTTTAGATAATGACTGCTTTAGAAATTATAGATCATTATTGGCTGGAACTTTAAGCTGTAACATTGTTGATTTTCTGTCTACTTTACTCCTTCTTTCCTGAAACATAGTGAAGTATCTCCATCTGACCTGCATCTAGCCCGTGTATAGAGAAGGTGTTACCAACCTTTCCTGTCTTTAGTTATGAGAAGCTGTGAATAAACTCAGACGCTGCTCTCCAAAAATGTTAATGTGACAAGATCAATGCACCAATATCTCTTTCCATCTCATAATACTGTAATTCTTTCCATTTAACAGTCATTTGATGAAAAATAGAAATAAAACTTGGTAAGATCAGGAATTTATCCAATGCTTATTCTTTAGTGGGAAGGGGGAAATTTTGAAGAATAAATTATTCCTCTCCAACAGCTTCTCCAGATCATAAACCCTCACTCCAGATCACCTCCTCTGGTGATAAAGCCCTGATTTTATTTGCCGGGGCACATAGGCAGTGAGGAGGAACGCGCTGCAGGGGTGTAGCGAGTTACAGGTGTATTTAATGGAAAGATGAGAGTTGAGACACTGACAGAGAAAATTCGTGCAGAATGTGGGCTCTGAACTGGAGGAGAGTATGCTGTGGACATTGAAGTAAAATAAATCTCAAGACCAGCAGCCAGGATGACACCTAGAGTGTTGCTTTCCTCAACACTCCTGAACCCCCAAAGAAAACTAGAACTAAGCCTATAAAAATAGAAACACAAAGAATCTCTACTAAGCTTGGAGCTGTTACCTTGAAAAGGAAAAAAAAAAAAAATGATAACAACTTATAGTATTTCCCCTTGTCCAGAGCAAAGCAGCAGTAGGCTATGGGCCCATGTCAGAAAGAAATGGACTATTGATCCAGTTTTGTGAGCCCTCTAAACGTGAGGATTAGATCACCACACCAATGATTGTGAAGGCGGCTTTCCTGGACACCCAACCTGTAGCACAAACTTTGGGTACGGGATCAGTAAGATGAAGAAAATGGTGACCGTGAACGGAGAATGAAAGAGAGGGAAAGAATGAATAATGTTCAGGATAGGCTATTAATGTATATCTCATGTGGAGCCGAAGGCCTGCTCTCTGTTAAACTGACCGTAGAAGCATGCACATTGGGAAATTTTCTGACTTCAAGGTACAAACTATTGCATCAGCTTCCTGTGCCTGGTTCATACATATGATTTAACACGTAGCAGAAGATTAATTTCTGGGGACAATTCCGAATGAATTTCATTTCTTGGCAGAAAATGAACCCTAAGCCAGAAAGCACTAGAAAGCCGAGATTGGTGTCTGTTTATAGTCAGCTCCTGGGATTGGTATTGCATAATGCACATTTTCAACTGAAGGCTGACTTATTTCCACCTCAACTGTTTACTTCCCAGTCGAGTTTCTGTACAACCAGTCTGCGTTAGGAAAATCTTTATACTGTGAGTCATCAGTCATTCTGATTCCTGCCAAGTACACCCATTACCCTAAAGTAAACAAAAATAATACATTGCACATGACAAATTCAAATTCGAACTAGCTCAAAGAGTTTCTGCCATTGTTCAGTTCACCTGTAGATATTTACGTCAAGTTCGCACTTTTCTTAAGTGAGGTATATAAACCACACTATTGGAGATACAGATTCACTTAAAGTAGATCAATACAGAGTAACTTTGCAGAGAATCATATTTTTACTATTTAGATACTACAATGTTTTCCACTAATTTTAAGCATGATGGTCTTATCTATGTTATTTATGGGAAAAAAGAAAAGGAAATGATTATATTTATTTCATTAAAGTCCCAATGAGGCAGATTCATTTTCTTGAAAACTGAGTGTTTATAGTAAGTTCGTAACTATAGTGTATACAAAGGAATTACACAATTCCTGCACCTTAATATGTTTACCACATATGCAAGATCCTCACTTTTCATAATCAGCTTCTACTGAGCTCATGAAACTCTGGGAAACCTGGGTTTTGCAACTCATGCTTCCATGTAATTTCCTTTATAGCAGAACACTAGTTAATTCACACGAAAAAGATTATTGTTAAGCAGGTCAGAATACACATATTAGTTGCTCACTGTATTATCATCCCAGGTGGGAAAAGCTGCTTGAAAATCACTTTAAAAATAAACTTTTTGTTTTTTCCACTTGGTGAATGTGTTATGAGAGATGAATGATTTGACAGTGCATTACAAGAAGGCATGGCTTCTTCATCAGTCACCCTTCTCTAAAGGAATGTGCTCACCAGGACAAGAGGCAGATTTGTATTTATCAATATGAAAAGTACCTTCCTGTAAAACTCATTAAAGACACCATGACAGTATTATTTGTTTTTCCACTTATTCTAATTTTGGGGAGAGTGCTCCATTTTATGGCCTTCGTCCCTTTTTAGCATTTAACATTATTTCTCCTTTTTTTCCCAATATTCTTTTGTAACATGTCATAGCTTCCCACACTATATCATGTTTTACATTGATTATATTTCAGAATGACTGCTTCTCAATAGCATTTTGGAGAAAAGACAGGGCAACTGATTCATAAAAAACATTAAATGTGTTTTCACATGTCTCTCTGTTGGAAAGCATTCTGGCTAACATGATATAACTGTCATTGTAAACCATCATCGGTGTCTGTTTACTGAACTTTGCTTCTTGCCTTTTTCTCTTTGCTTTTGCAAGTGCTTTCTCGCCTCTCTGCCTTAGCTCATTCCATTTTCTCTATCCTCTTCCCTCTTATTTAACTCATTTTTAAAAAGTGAACTCCTGAACACCCCTCCCACATCCCCACATGCCAGCCCCGAGCATCCTATAACATGCATTGACCCTGAACTAGTGATTCTTTTCACATATGACAACATACGTGTTTCAATGCCATTCTCCCAAATCAACCCACCCTCACCCTCTCCCATAGAGTCCCAAAGACTGTTCTATACATCTGTGTCTCTTTTGCTGTCTCGTATACAGGGTTATCATTTGCATCTTTCTAAATTCCATATATATGTGTTAGTATACTGTATTGGTGTTTTTCTTTCTGGCTTACTTCACTCTGTATAATAGGCTCCAGTTTCATCCACCTCATTAGAACTGATTCAAATGTATTCTTTTTAATGGCTGAATAATACTCCATTGTGTATATGTACCAAAGCTTTCTTATCCATTCATCTGCAGATGGACATCTAGGTTGCTTCCATGTCCTGGCTATTATAAACAGTGCTGCAATGAACATTGGAGTACACGTGTCTCTTTCAATTCTGGTTTCCTCAGGAGGGGGAACTTATGTAAACCCGGGGCAAATTTATATCAATGTATGGCAAAACCAACCAATATAATATTGTAAAATAATTTGCCTCCAATAAAAAATAAATTAATTACCTAAAAAAAATAAAAATAAAAAGTGAACTCAAGCACAGTATATTTATACAGATTTATATATTTCGGAACTGGTATATTCTTGTTATCAAATATTTGGCCCCTAAAGTGTTTTTCATTTTCTTTCATTTTTTATGGACCTAGTTGTGATTATAGTTACAGTCATAATTAATCCCTGATTTTTGATGCCAAAATAAAGAAGCATCACCAAGTATGGTGGGCTGTCTTAACTCCTAGACCTTATGCTAGTGAGAACACAAGTACTCATTGTTAGATTACCATTCTGAGGGTATCAAACTCCTATTTCTTGGTAGGAAACATGAGGTAATCAAGGCTATTCTCACTGACAAAGTTGGCATTTGAATTAAGAAAGAGTCAAATGGGATTAACTCTAATGGACGTAGCATAAAGGTCTGAATATTTCAATGATTTGAAATATCCCCCTGGTCATTCTTGATTCCTAGAATAAGCTCCATTAGTATGAGTCTCCTCTTGGCTCCAATCTTCTGAGGCTCATCCACTTTCATGTTGATAGGAATCATGTTGAGGCAAAAGTCCTGACCTCACTGTCGCTTTCCTCCTGAACAAAGTAAGTGTGCTTTACAACTGGTCTGTGCAGAGTGAGCATTCTATTTGTGCAATGACTTGAAGAGCCTTCTTCTGACCCAATTTGACGTTAGCTTATTAGTAGTATCTTGTGTTGGATAGGCAGAAGCTCTAAACAAGGCTTCTTATCTTTAGCTATGTTAAATATTCTGACTAAAGGTATTCTTTCCTCAAGGAGATAAAGTACATATATATGTACAGACATGATTATTATCATCTGATGACTGCCTGAGACCATACAGGACCTCAAAACATAAACCTTGGATGAAGACTTCCAGCTTTCAACTAATCCAGACAAATTAGTCACCTTGTGGGAAGCAAATGCACACTTACGTGTCCAGGGAGATGCCCTTTTCTTTGAAATTTAGCTTGAAATCCTTCATCTGAAAGGGTTGGTTAGGTTTCTAACAATTAAGAACAATGATTCATGTTTTATCATCTTTCTTCCAAATTGTATGTATTCTAAAACTTTCATACGTAGATTTCAGACCGGTTTATCAAGTCCACTAATCATTTGTTAAGTGAAGGATGTAAAGAAATAGAGAAAACCAATAGAATTGGAAAGACTAAAGATCTCTTCAAGAAAACTGGAGATACCAAGGTAACATTTCAGGCAATGATGCGCACAATAAAGGACAGAAATGGTATGGACCTAACAGAAGCAGAACATTTAAGAAGTGGTGGCAAGAACACACGGAAGAACTATATAAATAGTTCTTAATGACCCTGATAACCACAATGATGTGGTCACTCATATAGAACCAACATCCTGGAGCGTGAATTCAAGTGGGGCTTAGGAAGCATCACTATGGACAAAGCTAGTGGAGGTGATGGAATTCGATCCTAAAATGATGGAGCTTCAATCCTGAAAGATGATGTTGTGAAAGTGCTGCACTCAATATGCCAACAAATTTGGCCACTCAGCAGCGGCCACAGGACTGGGACAGGTCAGTTTTCATTCCAATCCCAAAGAAAGGCAATGACAAAGAACATTCAAACTATTGTACAATGTTACTAATTTCACATGCTAGCAAGGTAATGCTCAAAATCATTCAGGCTAGGCTTCAACCTGGTAGCTTGGACAGTAAAGAGTCTGCCTGCAGTGTGGGAGACCCAGGTTAGATCCCTGGGTTGGGAAGATCCCCTTTTGAGAAGGAAATGGCAACCCATTCCGGTATTCTTGCCTGGAAAATCCCATGGATGGAGGCACCTGGAAGGCTACAGTCTATGGGGTCGCAAAGAGTCGGACACAACTGAGCAACTTCATTTCACTTCAGGCTTCAACAATGTGTGAACAGAGAACTTCCAGCTGTACAAACTGGATATAGAAAAGACATATGAAGCAGGGATCAAATGGCCAACATCTGTTGGATCATAGAAAAATTAAGGAATTTCAGAAAAACATCTACTTCTGCTTCATTGACTATATTAAACCTTTGACTCTGTGAATCACAATATACAATGGAAAATTCAGAAAGAGATAGGAATACCAGGCAACCTTACCTGCCTCCTGAGAAACCTGTATGCAGGTCAAGAAGCAACAGTTAGAACAGGACATGGAAGAATGGACTGGTTCAAAATTGGGAAAGGAGTATGTCAAAGTTGTATATTGTCACCCTGCTTATTTAACTTTTATGCAGAGTACATCATACGAAATGCTGGACTGGATGAATCTCAAGCTGGAATGAAGCATGCCAGGAGAAATATCAATAACAGCAGATATACAGATGATACCACTCTAATGGCAGAAAGTGAAAAAGAACTAAAGAGCCTCTTAATGAGAGTGAAAGAAGAGCGTGAAAAAGCTGGCTTAAAACTCAACATTCTAAAAACTAAGATCAAGGCATATAGTCCCATTACTTTATGGCAAATAGACAGGGAATAAGTGGAAACAGGGACAGATTTTCTTGGGCTCCAAAATCATTGCAGATGGTGACTGTACCACAGAATTAAAAGACACCTGCTCCTTGGAAGAAAAGCTCTGACAAATCTAAACAGTGTATTAAAAAACAGAGACATCACTCTCCTGACAAAGGTCTGTCTGTATAGGCAAAGCTATGTTTTTTTTTTTCCAATAGTCATATACAGATGTAAGTGTTGGACCATAAAGAAGGCTGAGTGCCAAATAACTGATGCTTTCAAATTCTGGTGCTGGAGAAGACTCTTGGGAGTCCCTTGGACAGCAAGGAGATCCAGCCAGTCAATCCTAAAGGAAATTAACTCTCAATATTCATTGGAAGGACTGATGTTGAAGCTCAAATCCTTTGACTAGCTGATGCAAAGAGCCAACTCATTTGAAAAGACCCTGATGCTGGGAAAGATTGAAGGCTGGAGGAGAAGGGGACGGCAGAGGATGAGATGGTTGGATGGCATCGCTGACTGAATAGACATGGGTTTGAGTGAGCTCCGGGAGATGGTAAAGAACAGGGAAGCCTGGTGGGCTGCAGTCCCCGGGGACGTGAAGAGTCAGACGTAGCTTAGCAACTGAACAACAAGAGCAGATAAAGATAAAACACTGCCTTCCTTCTGCCACACTTCCTGGCGATCCAGGTGAGACAGCACTGAGCGTTTACAGCACTGGACACCACCAGCACACGGTGACAGGTTGCATGGATGTGCAACTGAAATGTAAGAAGTGGAGGCAGAGGTTATAGCTTCCTGATCTCTAGATATACTACAGAATAATGACCTTGTAATCAACAGAATACGATCTACCTTGATGGTCAGCGTCTGTAGCCCTTTTTCATGATTGATAAGCACCTAACTCTGAATTAAGTCCTTTTCTTATGAAAGATTGGAAGTTGTTTTTGTTTTCTATTTCCTGAATTGAGACCTGACTGGGAAGATTCTAAACTGAATCAACCTACCTACCTATCTAACTGTTCCTTATGCAAAGATCCTAAAGGATCGCCTACCTCAGCAGATGGCACTGCCATTCATTTAGCTGCACAAGCTAGAAATTAGGGATCATTATCTACTCTTTCCTTCAAACCATCTTCTTCAAATGAACCAAATACTAAGTTCACATATTGTCTTCTCTAATCTTTATGACAAAATATTAAACCGTATATACTGCTACCTCATTGGTCTAGGTCTTAATCATTTTGGTGGTGTTGATTACATTCTTGGCACTATTTTTTTTGTTGTTGCCACAGATGGCTGTCAGGAGTTTCAGAAACTATAAACTTCTACAGTAACTCCAGTAAGAAACACACACACACACACACATTAAATAGATAAAGGCCCAGAATACAGTTTCCTTTATTTGACTGCTCTGACCTGGGCCATGAGCTGACTTATGGAGGATGGAGGATGGAATGTGATGATTGGTTATAACTAGAAAGAGGAGAGTGAAAAGGTTGGCCTGAAGCTCAACATTCAGAAAACAAAGATCATGGCATCTGGTCCCATCACTTAATGGGAAATAGATGGGGTAACAGTGGAAACAGTGTCAGACTTTATTTTTGGGGGTTCCAAAATCACTGCAGATGCTGATTGCAGCCAGGAAATTAAAAGACGCTTACTCCTTGGAAGGAAAGTTATCACCAACCTAGATAGCATATTAAAAAGCAGAAACATTACGTTGCCAACCAAAGTCCATCTAGTCAAGGTTATGGTTTTTCCCGTGGTCATGTATGGATGTGGGAGTTGGACTGTGAAGAAAGCTGATCGCCGAAGAATTGATGCTTTTGAACTGTGGTGTTGGAGAAGACTCTTGAGAGTCCCTTGTACTGCAAGGAGATCCAACCAGTCCATTCTAAAGGAGATCAATCCTGGGTGTTCATTGGAAGGACTGATGCTAAAGCTGAAACTGCAATACTTTGGCCACCTCATGTGACGAGTTGACTCACTGGAAAAGAGTTTGATGCTGGGAGGGATTGGGGGTAGGAGGAGAAGGGGACGACAGAGAATGAGATGGCTGGATGGCATCACCGACTCGATGGACATGAGTTTGAGTGAACTCTGGGAGTTGGTGATGGACAGGGAGGCCTGGCGTGCTGTGGTTCATGGGGTCGCAAAGAGTCGGACATGACTGAGCGACTGAACTGAACTGAACTGTCAGTCTTTAAACAAAGATGCGATCAATGCAAGCCAAAGTATAGAATCTGGGATACTTTTTGAAACAGTTAATGAGGGAAAAAGTTTTCCAATGTAGCTTTTTCATTTGGTTTCCTTAATATTATCCCAGTGATGTTTACAAAAAGCAAGTATGAACACGTCACTCCCTTTCTTAATTCTGTTAAGACCTGCACATTTCCCTAAGAATTGTGTCCAAAATGGCAACCCACTCCAATATTCTTGCCTGAAAAATCCCATGGACAGAGGAGCCTGGTGGGTTCCATCCAAGGGGTCACAAAGAGTAGGACACGACTGAGCACCTATCACTATTCTCCAATAGTCTGGCAATGCCAGCCCCTGCCTACTTGTGGTTCACATATCTTTGTGACCCCATGGACTATACAGTCCATGGAATTCTCCAGGCCTGAATACTGGAGAGCGTAGCCTTTCCCTTCTCCAGGGGATCTTCCTAACCCAGGGATCGAATCCAGGTCTCTAGCATTGCAGGCAGATTCTTTACCAGCTGAGCCACAGGGAAGCCCAAGAAAACTGGAGTGGATAGCCTATTCCTTCTCCAGTGGATCTTCCCACCTGAGGAATTGAATGGCATCTTCTGTATTTCAGGCGGATTCTTTACCAACTGAGCTATCAGGGAAGCCCCCATCAATTATCTAATAATGATTAATTATTAATTACAATAGCTGCCACTTTATTGAGCTTTATTACACATGTCAGCAAGTAGGATGAATACTAGATATGCATAGTCAGATTTAACCTTCCCCACAGGGCTTCCCTGATAGCTCAGTGTTGAAGAATCCACCTGCCAATGTGGATCCCACATGCCTGGAGCAACTAAGCCCATGTACCACAAGTACTGAGCCTGGGCTCTAGAGCTTGGGAGCTGTACCTATTGAGCCCAAGTGCTGCAACTACTGAAGTCTGCGGGCCTAGAACCTGTGCTCCACAACAAGAGAAGTCCCCACGATGAAAAGCCTGTGCATTGCAGCTAGTCACAACTAGAGAAACTCCCAAGCAGCAACGAAGACCCAGCACAAACCAAAATAGCAAATAATAAATAAAAATTTAAAAAAGTCTTTCCCACAGAATTCATATTCATTATTTGCAAATGGGGACACCGAGGTTAAGAGACATGAGGCAGTTTGGTCAATGTCACAGAGATAAATGGCACAGCCAACCCTGGCTGTCTCACTCTATTTATCTCAAAAGTTGCTTCCACCTAGCAGAGAATGGAAAAAAAAAAGGGTGGGGGTGGGGAAGGACCTTAGAAATAACCTATGTCATTTCTTTACATTTTATACAAGAAAATTAGTTTAGAAATATCATTTGGTCTAGAAAATAGCCTTATAATTTAGACAATGTAGAACATGATTATATCTTAGATGATGGTCTTAAAGATGGAAACAAGTGTCCACAACTGATTTTTTTGTAGCTAAAACAAAGTAGTGTACATAATTATTAAACTGTCAATGAAAAGAAAGGAGACAACAGAGTAGAGTGCTTAAGGCCGTGCCAGACCTAGGAGGTATTCAGTGAATTACCTTAAACAAGTACTACAGCTTGAATCAAACAAATGCGATTGTGTATTACTGCTTATTGTTGCTCGGTTGCTCTGTCACGTCTGACTCTTTGCTATTGCGTGGACTGCAGCACACCAGGCTTCTCTGTCACCCACTGTCTCCTGGAGTTTGTTCAAATCCATGTCCATTGCATCAGAGATGCCATCTAACTGTCCCAATCTCTGCCACCCTCTTCTTTTGCCTTGAATCTTTCCCAGCATCATGGGCTTTTCCGACAAGTTGGTTCTTCACATCAGGTAGCCAAAGTATTGACGCATCAGCCAGTCCTTCCAATGAATATTTAGGGGTGATTTCCTTTAGAATTGACTGGTCCATTCTCCTTGCAGTACCTTGCAGTCCAAGGTACTTTTAAGAGCCTTCTCCAGCACTTCAGTTTGAAAGTATCAATTCTTCAGTGCTCAGCCCTTTTTATGATCCAACTCTCACATCTATAAATGACTACTGGAAAAACCATAGCTTTGACTACACAGACCTTGTTGGCCAAGTGAGGTCTCTCCTTTTTAATATGCTGTCTAGGATTGTCATAGCTTTCCTTCCAAGGAACACACATCTTTTCATTTCATGACTGCAGTCACTGTCTGCAATGATTTTGAGCCCAAGAAAACAAAATATGTCACTGCTTCCAATGTTACCCCTCCTATTTATCATTAAGTGATGGGACCAGATGCCATGATCTTCATTTTCTGAATGTTGAGTTTCAAACCAGCTTTTTCACTTTCCTAGTGAACACAGTCAACAAAAAAATTGAAACTCAGAACATGGGTGCAGTCTCGAAAACGACAAAATGATCTCCATTCATTTCCAAGGCAAACCATACAACATCACAGTAATCCAAGTCTATGCCCCAACCACTAATGCTGAAGAACCTGAAATTGAACAATACTATGAAGATCTATAAGATGTTCTAGAACTAGCACCATAAACATGTCCTTTTCATCATAGGGGACTGGAATGCAAAAATAGGAATTCAAGAGATAACTAGACTAACAGGCAAGTTTGACCTTGGAGTACACACTAAAGCAGGGCAAAGGCTAAACAGTTTTGCCAAAAGAATGCACTGGTCAAATAAAAACATCCTTTTCCAATGACACAAGAGACAACTATATACATGGATATTACCAGATGGTCAATACTGAAATCAAATTGATTATATTCTTTGCAGTCGAGATTCTATACTGTCAGCAGAAACAAAACCTGGAGCTGACTGTAGCTCAGATTTTCAGCTCCTTTTTGCAAAATTCTGGCTCAAATTGAAGAAAGTTAGAAAACCACTAGGCCATTCAGGTAGTGGAGGTGACAAATAGATTCAAGGGATGAGATCTGGTAGATAGAGTGCCTGAAGAACTATGGACAGAGGTTCTTAACATTGTAGATGGAGTGGTGACCAAAAGTATCCCCAAGAAAAAGAAATCCTAGAAGGCAGAATGGTTGTCTGAGGAGGACTTACAAATAGCTGAGCAAAGAAGAGAAGCAAAATGCAAAGGAGAATGGGAAAGATATATCCAACTGAATGCAGAGTTTCAGAATATAGCAAAGGGAAATAAGAAAGCCTTAAGTGAACAGTGCAAAGAAATAGAGAAAAACAATAGAATGGGGAAGACTAGAGATCTCCTCTAGAAAACTGAAGACACCAAAGGGACATTTCACGCAATGATGGGCACAATAAAGGACAGAAATGGTATGGACCTAACCGAAGAAGAAGAGATTAAGAAGAGGTGGCACGAATACACAGAAAAATTGTACAAATAATTTCTTAATGACCCTGATGACCATGATGGTGTAGTCACTCACCTAGAGAGACATGCTGGAGTGTGAAATCAAGTGGGCCTTAGGGAGCATTATTACAAACAAAGGTAGTGAAGGTGATGGAATTCCAGCTGAGCTAGTTCAAATCCTCAAAGTTGATGCTGTCAAAGTGTTGCACTCAATGTGCTAGCAAATTTGGAAAACTCACCAATGTCCACAGCCCTGCAAAAGGTCACTTTTCATCCAATCCCAAAGAAAGACAATGAATGTTCAAGTCACTTTACAGTTGCACTCATTTCACAGGCTAGCAAGATTATGTTCAAAATCCTTCAAACAGTATGTGAATCCTACAGCATTATGTGAACTTAAAATCTAAATCTGGATTTAGAAAAGACAGAGGCCAGAGATCAAATTGCCAACACCTGTTGGATCATCGAGAAAGCAAGGGAATCCCAGGAAAAACATCTACTTCTGCTTCATTGAATATGCTAAAGCCTTTGACTGTGTGGATCACAACAGACTGTGAACAATTCTTAAAGAGACTGGAATACCCAGCCACCTGACCTGCCTCTTGAGAAACCCGTATGCAGGACATGAAGGAACAGTTAGTACTGGACATGGAACAACAGACTGGTTCCAAATTGGGAAAGGAGTGCGTCAAGGCTGTATATTGTCACCCTGCTTATTTAACTTATATGCACAGTACATCATGTGGATTGTCAGGCTTGAGGAATTTTCGATCGATATTGCTAGGAGAAATATCAAGAACCTCAGATGTTCAGAAGATACCACATTAATTGCAGAAAGTTAAGAGGAACTAAACAGTCTCTAGATGAAGGTGAAAGAGGAGAGTGTAAAACCTAGCTTAAAACTCAACATTCACAATGTAAGATCGTGGCATCTGCTCCCATCACTTCATGGCATGCAAATAGGGAAAAATTAGAAAGTGTCATATTTTATATTCTTGGCCTTCAAAATCACTGCAGACAGTGCCTGCAGCCATGAAATTAAAATAAGTTTGCTTCTTGGAAGAAAAGCTACGACAAATCTAAACAGCAAATTAAAAAGCAGAGAGTATTAAAAAGTGATTAAAAATCACGTTACCAACATGTTCTGTATAGTCAAAGCTATGTCTTTTCCAGTAATCATGTATGGATGTGAAAGTTGGATCATAAGAAGGCTTAGTGTGGAAGAATTGATGCTTTTAAACTGTGGTGCTGGAGAAGACTTTTGAGAGTCCCTTGGACTGCAAGGAGATCAAACCAGTCCATCCTAAAGGAAATCAACCCTGAATATTCATTGGAAGCATTGATGCTGAAATTGAAGCTCTAACACTTTGGCCACCTGATGCAAAAAGGCAATCACTGGAAAACACTCTCATGCTGGGAAAGACTGAGGGCCAGAGGAGAAGAGAGAGACGGGGAATGAAATGTTTGGATGGCATCAGTGACTCAATGGACATGAGTTTGAGCAAATTCAGGGAGTTAGTACAGGACAGGAAACCCTGGAGGGCTGCAGTTCATGGGGTCACAGAAAGTCAGACAGGACTTGGTGACTGAACAACAAGGGCATTATTATATTCAGAACCAAAATACTAATTCTGCAGATGAAAACTTCCTAATGTTTTCTATCCAATTACTTCTACTAAACAGCGTTCTTGAACTGTGAACGTGTACATGCTCAGTCACTCAGTCATATTCAACTCTTTGCAACCCCATGGACTGTAGCCTGCCTGATTCCTAAGTCCATGGGATTTTCCAGGCTAGAATACAGAAGTGAGTTGCCATTTCCTCCTCCACGGGATCTTCCCCACTCAGGGACTGAACTCATGTCTTCTGTGTCTCTTGCATTGGCAGGCAGACTACCACTGAACCACATCGGATGCCTCTTAAATCGCAGATAAATAAATTACTGAAAAATTTAAATCAGGAGATCATCATGATTTATATGGATTTAGTACAATGCATTCTTGTTAGTATTAAAATCTTGCAGGAAAGAATATATTCTGTCTGAGTAATTCCTTGAATTCAGTTCAAATAAAATTTTGAGTTTCTCCCAGAATGTTTTCTGATCATCTGGCAATGTGAAGATGTCTGGTTATTTCTCTTCTGGCTGTTTGGAGTTATATTTGAATGCTATTTTCATGGAAGATGCTATTTTTCCTTACTTTCCTAAATAAGATGAAAAGAACAGACGTGGCTTTCCCCAGAGGTGTTTTTACTCATGAATTTCAATTCAGCATCTTGGGTAGTCCCAGAGCAGAAGGTACTGTGACACTTGTCCAGCTTTGATTCTATGAAGCTAACTTCCCAAAATTATTATGCTTTCTTGTTTGTAGAGCCATTAATCTCTTAAGGGGGACAAACTTCCTCAGCAATAAGGAAGAAAATATACATATCACATTGAATTTCATCTCTTCAGTAACACTTTAAATATTGTTTACAAATATTCATTTTCTTTTTTGGCTCATATTGCATAGTCCAAGGCCAATTTAGGATAAAAATGAGAAATCATAATTATACTCTTTGGCATACTAAATAACTGTTTGAATATACTTAAGAGAATGGTGTAAAAATAAAATTATAATTTATTGCAATTATGACAATCCTTTTTTTAAGTGATAATAATCTATCCTGTTCCTTAGCAAATTTAAAATCCTTTCAAAAGTGTTAACTACTACATATTTAAGTCACTACACTTGCTGTAACATTAAGGAACTCTTGCAGAAATATGTGTCCTATGTATGCATACATAATTACAAGATTCAGGAACTAAGGTACATATAATAATTTGAATCAAATAGAATTTTAAAATTTCTTACATGAAAAGGATAATTCAAAAGTGATGGCCAAGTCTGTATCTCAGATCTTAAAATATTTTCTTTCTACACACAATATCATACAAAATAGAGCAAAAACAATGCTGTTTTTTTTAAAATTTTTTTATTATTTTTATTGGAGGCTAATTATTTTACAATATTATATTGGTTGGTTTTGCCATACATTGACATGAATCTGCCCTGGGTGTACATGAGTTCTCCTTTCTGAACCCCCTCCCACCTGCCTCCTCCCCTTATCCTCCCCCTCTGGGTCATCCCCGCACACCAGCCCCGAGCATCAGGTAACATGCATCGACCCTGAACTGGTGATTCGTTTCACATATGATAACATACATGTTTCAATGCCATTCTCCCAAATCATCCCACCCTCACCCTCTCCCATAGAGTCCCAAAGACTGTTCTATACATCTGTGTCTCTTTTGCTGTCTTGTATACAAGGTTGTCATTTCCATCTTTCTAAATTCCATATATATGCGTTAGTATACTATATTGGTGTTTTTCTTTCTGGCTTACTTCACTCTGTATAATAAGCTCCAGTTTCATCCACCTCATTAGAACTGATTCAAATGTATTCTTTTTAATGGCTGAGTAATACTCCATTGTGTATATGTACCAAAGCTTTCTTATCCATTCATCTGCAGATGGACATCTAGGCTGCTTCCATGTCCTACTGTTACATAAATTATCCCAAACTATTCTGGAATGTCTTTTCAAGGATTTTTTATATAGGAATCATCCTTCAGAGATACAGGCAAATTCTCACTCTAGAGCAAAGGGCAAACTTGTCTACTGCCCATTATAAAAACTTTGGTGGGAACTTCCTGGTGGTCCAGTGGTTGGGAATCTGTGCTTTCATTGCCAAAGATGCAAGTAAAAAACTAAAATACAAGCTTTGAGATTTCTAAGGTCAGGTTTCCTCTCCTGCAGTAGTAAATGCAGAGGTACCTGGCTCTCTTTGAATTACCCTTGAGAACTAGGATTTGGGAAAATAATAAATTAAAATGTTATTATTCTGTCTACTGTTATTATTGCAAATAATAAGGTCCTCTCTCTTTGATCCTGGATGGTCTTCTACCAGAATCCATGAAATGCAGCAGGCTAACTTGTTAGCATGCAAATAGAGTGATATTTCAGACTCCTCAGAGTTTTTGACAATTCATATTAATAATTTTGTGTGCATGTCTATATGTGTGGATGTCAGTCACTCAGTTGTGTCTGACTTTTTCAGACCCTGTGGACTGTAACCTGCCAGGCTCCACTGTCCATGGGATTTCCCACTGGAAGGGGTTGCCATTTCCTCCTCCAGAGGATCTTCTCAACCCAGGGATCGAACTTGCATCTCATATCAATAGATGGATTCTTTACCACTGAGTCACTTTGGAAGCCCCATATGTATACACGCACACATATACACACACACATATGAAATGCAATGCTGCCATAGATTATGCTAATATTCTGGGGAAGGAAGGAGAGAAAAGGGAATGGGATCCAGGGAAATTATAAGTGAGGCTCTCCAATAGTATATGTAATGCTTTATCTCTTTTAAAATGATCTGAATAAAGTGGTATATTCTAACTACCCATTGGATAAGTGCTTTTTTGTTGTATTCTTTATCTTTTTGCATATATTTTGAATACATTTTCATAATTAAAACTAGGAAATGTGATGAAACCTCATATAACTATTGAATTCCATGCTTGAGCAGAAGGATCTAGTTCCCTAGTAACACAGTTACTTGCTATTTTATTTTCTTTTTCTAAGATAACCCTTCCAAGGACCCATCAAACTTAAACTAATAGAATTACAAAAGCCTTTTTATTTTTCTGAGAAAATGCACTTTATCTTTAGGAAATAGTCATCACTGTTGGAAAGACCCTATTTAATTTTATTCCAAATCTTGCATTTTCTAATAGGGGGCATCTGGAGTGTTATACACACATGCACACAGACACATACACACATGTAGAATCTGGAATCAAATCTCAGTTAAAACTTAGAACTTCTGCCACTGTGATCATTGTGTCACAGTGCCAAAGAACCAGAACTCTTTTGCCTTTAATTCCTTCAAATATAGAGCTTCCCTGATGGCTCAGTGGTCAAGAATCTGCCCGTCAATGCCAGAGATGCGGGTTTGATCCCTGGCTCAGGGAAATCCTCTGGAGAAGGAAATGGGAACCCACTCCAGTATTGTTGTCTGGGAAATCTCACGTACAGAGGAGCCTGGTGGGCTACAGTCCATGGGATCGCAAAGAGTCAGATGTGACTGAGCATGCACACTTCACTTATAATACTGGAACGACGGTATCTGTCCTTTTGTAACTCCTGCAGTTGTTTTGAGGATTGAGTTCATTTATGTGAAGATTCTTTGTGAGTGTTGTGAAATATAGTGCTTTTAAAGATGGTAGTCATGCTCTCTTGCTTTTATCATCTTCTCAACTTTGTTTTATTCCAGGCAAACAAATTCAGTTTCACTAACCATTCAGTGTAAAGGCTGCTTCAGTAACCTCCCACCATCTTTTTCTTTCTCCCCTGAATGTGCTGAGCACAGGACTGCCTCCTCCCTAAAACTACTTAAAATACAAACTCAAAACAACTCAAGGACAAAAAAGGCAATATAGTATGAATAACTACATTTAAATCTAAGATAATCAATCATAAGAGGACAAATGCATTTTCCAGCTACTTTTCTAATTACAAATAATACAATGGTGTTTTAAAACATATCAAAATGGTTTTAGTCTTGAGGTAAAGCCAACAATTTAAGAAATGCATTTTTAGGATAAAGATAAGATATAAAGCATGAATATAAATGTAAGTCAGCAAAAATAGAGTGCAACTGAGATTCATGGCTGTGGAATCAAATCTGGTTCAAATTCTGACTTCAGCTTTAACCAGTCTATATCTTGCTTTTCTTCTATATGAGAAAATATTATGAGTATGACCATATTCATATCGTAATAATTGCAATATTGCAACATTTCAAATTATTAAGCCCAGTGATTTCCAAGTAAGAAGTCAAGAAATAATGATATTATTATAAACTAATTCATACATGATACAGTCATATAGACATATTTCAACATTGTACAACATGTGGGTATTCTTACATCAATGGATTAATTAATCCCTATCTTAACATTGAAGAATTATGGAGAATTTTACAATTTACTCACAATTTCTGAGAATTAGGTTTTCAACACTTTCTGATTTTCTTTCCGTTTTACTTTGCACAGTTGTAAAACTGTGCTTCAAAGTTTCTAGTGTTTAGAAGACTTAGTTTCTTCTTTCTATAGAAATTCTTTCCCTTCTTAACACCAAATAGTCAGTTATCTGATGAACCCTCAGCCTCCAGGCTATAATTTAGCAGGCAATTTAATATTGAATTATATTTTTTTTAATGTGAACAAAAATTTCAGGTTTCAGTTTTGATAATATTTTCATGATGTTTTAGAGGTATTGAAGTCTGAGATTTATACCACTTCTCTACATAATTTCCAGAAAGCCCCTTTCCATTAATATTCTGAAATATATTCTATGTGCTACATAGGTTTCAAATATAACAACTCCATCAGTGACAATCAGTTTTATAGTTCAGCACATTAATGAACACTGCATTTCTATATCATATCTTAGGTTAAAAGTAATCTAGGTTTAACAATTCTTAAATTCATCTCTTTAAAACATTTTCTATCTTGTTATCCATATTCCCCTTCTTCCCTTTGAGATCAGGTAATTTTGAGTTATTTTTGGAAAGCAGGCACAGGAGACCTATGCAAAGACAAAAGTTCCTGCTCTATAAAAATCTAAATTGTCTGATAGGGTTAGAAGGAGAACCCATGGAACATTATTCTCTATAATAAAACCTGGTAAGATGTTGATGCACATCAGTAAGTTTTCAAAGTAATTAGGCCTGGATCCTGATCTTGGCTAAGCTACATCTTTTTTCAAGGACTTTGATTTCCCCTGTGTGAAATAAAGATGTTGGACTATATTGGTGCTTCCAAAACCTGAGTTACTCATGTACTGCCCTTATAATTGTTTGACATCCACAAATTATTTGTGATCTTATTCAATTTAAATAATTCACTTGAATCACATATATGCCTATAATATTCTATTATACCATAAGTGGAAACTAATATTCTGCCATCAATGAAAGCCTGTACTACATTTTATTAATTGAAGATTATAATAAAATTATAATTAAAATAGAGCTGAGTAGTCTTACACAGGCAAGACTCATTCTGTTGTTTGATTTATCTTTGGGGAAAAGGAAGATTAGCTCCTGTTAGAGCAATGTCAAAGACAACTTGACTCAAATTATCTCTTTCCTAAACATAATCCAAATACTCAAAAGGGAGTTAAAAGGGGAATAAACCTCTTTTGTGTTTATTTAATGCAGTATCTATCAGCTGTAAGCATCTCACCAGGCTCAATGATATCTCATGTGATCTCTCGTTAATGGCCAATGCTCCTATGATTTTTAATTGCAGAGAAAATTTAGGTGTACTAATTATAATGATGTTAGTACTGATAATTACTTAGCTAAATGTATTGAGCTCTTATTGCATGTCAGGTAATGATCAAAGGACCTCATATGTTTTTCCCACTTACTCCTCATGACAACTCTCTGAGATGGGTGGTATTACAATCTGTATGATTTAAAAAAGGAAGACAGACTAGGGTTGCAGTCCATCACCAGTGAGTGGGCGGGGGGTTTAATGGAAATGAAATTGAAGACAATAGAGTCTAAAAACTATAATGTGCTAAGAAAAGCTACACATGAATCTAGTAGTAAAGAAATTTCTGATCATGTTTCTCAAATGACCTTGGAATTACTTTGTATTGTTTTGAGAACACGTAAAAGGCACAAATGTCACAATATCACCAGGGCCTAGCATAAAGCATGACATCATTGGAAAGCAGGCAGGTAGAAAGGAAGGAAAGAATTAAGACAGTGAAACAGCAACATCAAGAAAACAGAACAAAGGCCTAAGTGGATCTGAAAAACTTCACAAGGAGTATCAGGACATTTAGGGCCTGGAGTTAATCCTGGTAACATCTGGACTATGCTAAGCACGCTAAGGCCTTGGACAATCAGCTTCCCAAGACTTTTTAAATCTTTCCCCAAGTGTTGGGTCTGCCAAGCCAATGGGAGGTCTTTATATCAGTGATATAGGGGAGAATTCTGGATGCTTCTGGAGGGGTAGGCTCAAACCTGTAGTCTACAAGAATATTTTATTTTAGATTACATGTCTACTATTATCCTTTTATTGAGCCAAATAATACTTTGAATTTATACACCGTGGGTGAATTGTTAACACGAGCATGAGATGAAGTTGATTTATCTTGCCTGGAATAAGAATGCTATAACAACAATGGAAATAGGGTTTCTGGATCTTAGCCAAATAATACAACAAATTGATGGAAATTTATTTTTCATTATGTTTTGGATTCATTTATATTGACGTGACTATAGATATAGATCTCCGTGAATAGACAAACCACAATTTAGTGAAAGGCTATTTGGTCCAAAAGAGCAAAAATTAAAATACAGATGAGCTCTGGAATCCCCAATTGCTTTCTATCTGATGATTTTAGAACTCTTTTTTAGTTTTGCAACTAAAATATAAGATGGAATTGTTTGTAAAATTTTGTATGTTGAGTAAAAAAAGGAAACTGTGAGGTTTCTTTCATCTCTAAACTATCGTTACACCCAGGAATAAAAATACACTTCTGTAACTTTAATTAACTTGGATTTCTTGCCAAGTTATGCTAATTATTGTTGCTTTAAAACCAGTGAGACAGTTTTTCTAGATATCACTTATCTGTCATTAAATATCTGGAATTTAGAGAAAAACCCAGAGATAAGAAATAAAGTTTCTCATGAACTAGAAAGGAAGTAGGAAAGGAAATCACTAAGAGCCCTATATATTATTCACAAAACACTCTAAAGTTTCTCCTCATTTCAGTCTGTTTTTTTCTTATTTTAGACATGAATCTAATGAGACCGTTCAATTGGTTTCTTAAGCCACAACAAAAACAGAAAATTAGAAGAAGGTAATTTTGTAAGAAGCTGGCAAACTGACAGTCCTAAGACTTGGCAGCTGAAAAATCAGAAGAGACAGTTAAAAAACAGAAATACTGCTCGGAGTAGAGAGAAGATATTAGAACATGACAGTCCAGGTATTTATTGAACCAGGTATTCTTGGGACCTTGCTAAAATCCAGAGAGAATACAGATCCCAATTAATCAAGGCAGAAGCTTATAATACCAAGAGCCAAAGTGTTTCATATTCCCCATGCATTTTCAGGGTAATTATATTAACTAAATTGAAAGCAGTACTTATACTGAGACAGACTGGTGAGATTGCTTTTGATATGAACAGATCTAGAACATTCATTTTGGGGTGACAATTTTTGACAGACAGAAGGTAATTGCAGCCACAAAATTAAAAGGCACTTGCTCCTTGGAAGAAAAACTATGACAAACCTAAATAGCATATTAGAAAGAAGAGACATTGCTTTAGTGACGAAGGTCCATATAGTAAAAGCTATGCTTTTCCAATAGTTATGTACAGATGTGAGAGAAGGACCATGAAGAAGGCTGAGCACTGAAGAACTGATGCTTTCAAATTGTGGTGCGAGAGAAGACTCTTGAGAATCCCTTGAACAGCAAAGAGATCCAACCAGTCCACCCTAAAGGAAAGCAGTCCTGAATGTTCATTGAAAGGACTGATGTTGAAACTGAAGCTCCACTACTTTGGCCACCTGATGCAAAGAGCCGACTCTTTGGAAAAGACTCTGATGCTGGGAAAGATTGAAGGCAGGAGAAGAACAGGGAAACAGAAGATGAGATGGTTGGATGGCGTCAGTGCCTCATTGGACGTGAGTTTGAGCAAACTCTAGGATAGTGAAAGACAGGGAAGCCAGGCGTGCTGCAGTCTGTAGTGTCAGAGTCAGACACAACTTAGCGACTGAACAATCTCAAGAAGGTCACAGCCAGACACTTTAAAGGGGTAGAAGCCTATTCTTATGACTTTATCTGAGGCATATTCACAACAAATATTAACTTTATTACCTTATTTGAGGCATAGTCCGTGGGAAAGAGCCTTTAAGTAGTATCAATGTTATACCCAGTTGTCCAAGGAGCACATGTTTGAATGATTATAAAGGTGTACATTGTTTCGGTAAAATCTTGCTATATAAATTGCAAACCTTGTACCAAGTGGTTCAACTTCAACTGAATGTTTGAAAAGCAGAATCCTAGTCCATAGCTCAAATTTCCTGAACCAGAATCATTTAGCAAGATTTAACAAGCTTCCAGATGATTTATATCTGTGTTAATATTACAGAGGCACTATCAAAAACAGTGGCATACTGATTTTGTGATAATTTGATTAAAAGTTACTGTTCATTTCAACATTATCCTAAGAGGTTAATTGCATGGCACTTCCTTGAAAACTTTAGGACTATGGAGCAGAACTTTACAATGAATGTTTTGAAGCAAAAGCTTGTCTTCATAATTTAAGGGATGCCATTCTATTAAAACACAATCAACTTTCACAGAGGCTATGTTGAGTCATATGAGTAAATCTTAAATTATATTAACTGAGTTTAACATGGTTTAAACATTTATACTGAAATAGTTCTATTTAAAATGGTTAAAATAATCATCTTTGTATCCATGTTGTATTTTGCTTTGCTTTCTAACTTGCTAAATAACCAACGTGATACTCTATGTCATGCAGGTTTTGAGCACCAAAAAGGAGAGATGTATTTTTTCATTCTCAAATACCTAGCAAGGTTCAGTTCAATAGCTCAGTCACGTCCAACTCTTTGCGACCCCATGGACTGCAGCACGTCAGGCTTCTGTGTCCATCACCAGCTCCCAGAGCTTACTCAAACTCATGTCCACTGAGTCAGTGATGCCATCCAACCATCTCATCCGCTGTTGTCCCCTTCTCCTCCTCCCTCAATCTTTCCCAACATCAGGGTCTTTTCAAATGAGTCAGTTCTTCCCATGAGGTGGCCAAAGTATTGGAGTTTCAGCATCAGTATCAGTCCTTCCAATGAAAATTCAGGACTGATTTCTTTTAGGATGGACTGGTTGGATCTCCTTGCAGTTCAAGGGACTCTCGAGAGTCTTCTCTAACACCACAGTTCAAAAGCATGGATTCTTCTGTGCTCAGGCTTCTTTATAGTCAAACTCTCACATCCTTACATGACTACTGGAAAAACCATAGCTTTGACTAGATGGACCTTTGTTGGCAAAGTAATGTCTCTGCTTTTTAATATGTTGTCTAGATATGTCATAGCTTTTCTGCCAAGAAGTAAGTGTCTTTTAATTTCATGGCCGAAGTCACCATCCGCAGTGTTTTGTGAGCCCAAGAATATGAAGTCTCTCACTGTTAAGGTTTACCAATCTCAAAATACTATTTATTTCTTCAGATATGACATGGACCATTAGCTTTCTAAGTTGAAGACATACTGGAGAAAATAAAGCAAAGGGAAAGGAAGAGGGAGATATTAGAATAGATTTCTTGAGAAATCGATCACATTGTCAAGAATCTGAAAACTAAAACTTGACAGATCTATATTTTTTTTTTCTGATTTTTGTAAATACCACAATTGAATGTTTTAACCCTAGAATAATGTGATACATATATTTAAGTATCTATATTTTATGCATGTATCTGCATCTGTTTTAGTTGCTTAGTCATGTCGGACTTTGCGGCCCCATGGACTGCAGCCCGCCAGGCTCCTCTGTCCATGGGATTCTCTAGGCAAAGAATACTGGAGTGGGTAGCCATTTCCTTCTCCAGGGGATCCTCCCTAACCAGTAATCAAACCCAGGTCTCCTGCATTGCAGGCAGATTATTTGCTAACTGAGCTACAGGGAAACTCATATCTATGTAGAATAACTATTTAATACTGTAGAAATCTACTGTGAAGGATGCAATCATAACATTATCAGAGGATTATATACCAATACTTTTTCATTTGATTTAAAATAAGTTGTTAGTTGCTCAGTCATATTCAATTCTTTGCAATCCCATGGACTGTAGCCCACCAGTCTCTTCTGTCCATGGAATTCTCCAGGCAAAAATACTGGATTGGGTTGCCATTCCCTTTTCCTGGAGATCTTCCTCATCCAGGGATCACACCTGGGTCTTCTGCATTGCAGGAGAATTACTGTCTGAGCCACCAGGGAAGCCCATGATTTTAAATATAGTAGTTTCCATTTCTTTACCATATCTCTGAGGCTCTGTGAACATGCAGAATCAAATGATCAGCAAGTATTTAACGGGTACTTAAATTATCTGTTAAATATCCAGCTGATATTCCGCTGTATGCTAAACAACTTGGTAAAGTTTATAAGACATATATTTTGATTTTTATGTTCTTTCTTATTAGGTACTGTAGAACCTATTTTCAATTCTGAAAGCAGGGATAAGTTTATTTGCCAATAAAATGACATTAATGTTATATAAAGAAATAGATTAATATAAGGTTAACTTTCAAAGGAACTAAATTTTTCATTATATCATTAAGAACTTAATGATATTTCAATAAAATCCATTCACATCTTGGTAGATACAAGATTAACAATGTACAAGAACAAAGAAAAGGAAAAGGTGTATTTAGTCAGCAAAAGATTATTATATACAAGTATTTTGCAAGTTTATACAGCTATTACATTTCAACTCACCATTAGTCTTAATCTATTAAAATTTTTACCATAAATATCAACACTTAAGACCTCTAGTATGATGCTATATACTATTTTAAGTTCTTTGGCTCTCAATTAGAAAGTATTTTTTTTGCAATTAACTTCCACGAATGGTTAAATTGTAATTATTAAATTGCACTTCTCATTAAGAGTGTACTAATTTCCAAGGAGATGTAGTTTAGATTTGGTTTCACTTGATAAGATTTAATTCAAAAACACTGATTGGTAATTAAAGACATTGCTCTCTATATGGAGCAGAACAGTGTAACTGAAGCTTTTCTGTCTTCTTTCACTTTCTAATTTCCTTTTCCTCTCCTTAGAGGGAATTTTTTTTTTTTCGTTCTCTATTTAAAACAGATCCACATAAAACTGTTTGTAAATATTGATGGAAATCAAATCATACTATACAAAAAATAAACATGTTGGGCAATGTTTGCATCACATCTGAAATATATCTCTTTTTTTAGTGAATTAGCATTTGCCTTGTTCTTTATTGAAACATTGTAATTTTGACCATGATGTGCCCAGGTGTTTGAAAAACATTATTTGAAGGAATATAAAAGAGTTAAAAAGCCTATTCCAGCACTGATTTTAACTTTATATCTTTTCCATTTTTGCAAAGGTAGTTGGGGAAAGGGAGCTAAAGTGGTTTTAGCTAGGCGCTGGAGTCATTCACTGAATCATAGTTTACAGTTTTCAAGACGGCACTTAAATCCCTAAAGTAGCTCATGGCATGTGTAGTCTAAAGAATGGTTCTGCATATTAAGTGATCATTATCTGAACAGCAAATAAATAGCTGGTGTACTTAAATGAAATAACAATATCATTGAAATATACATTCCCTAAATGTATTTACCAATTGTAGGAAACTAGCATTTATAAAAATTGAATTTAGGTAAAAATGGTGTTTTGGGAGCAAACCACATGTTTTCTCACATACATTTAATATGCAATATCTGACATTATATCTTGAAGAAAATGCTATTTTATTTGCATATTTTAAACATGTTTTGGATGTTAACTCAAAGATCACCAAGGTGGGATCTGCTCTTATCATATTATTTAAAACTGCAGAGGACTGACATTACCAGTGTGCTGGAATAAAGCCCTGGAGTCTTCCCTCCCTACAACATCCCCAACACATCAATTCAAAAGCAACACACGGGTCAGTGCCCTTTGTGAGAGACGCAGAAACTAGCCAAGAGGAGAACTCCAGAGGAGTGTGAAAGCAGCTGCAGTGAGAGGGGAGGCGAAAGGGAGGCCCTCACTCACCAGAAGCTGCACCCTGGCGCAGTGCCCACGATCCGCAGGGAACCAGCAGCCCCCAGCTTCTATCAAAATCCCAACCGCATTTTTTATGAAAATAGAAAAAGCAATTCTGAAATTCATACAGAACCGGAAAGGACCTCAGATAGCTAAAACAATCTTGAAAAAGAGCTAAGCTTGATTCACACATGACTTAGTACTAAACCAATAAGCTTGTTTCTTGATTATAAAACACATGACAAAGCCATAACAATTTAACAAGTACAGTATTGGCATAATGAGAGGCATATGTATCAATGTAATAGCAAGAAATCCAGAAATAAATCCACACAAATAATGTCAACTGATTGTTAAGATACCAGGAACACACAATGGGGAAAGGATAATATCTTTAACAAATACTGCAAAAGAATGAAAGTGGATCCATATCTTTCACCATATACAAAAATCAATGCAAATGGATTAAAGACTATAAAACAATGGTATAGATCATAAAATCTGAAACTGTACAACTCCTAGAAGAAACAGTAGGGGAAAACTCCATGACATTAACCTTAGTAATGATTTCACGGATATTAAACCCAAAGCACAGGCAACAATAGCAAAAATAAACAAGTGGGACTATATAAAACTAAAAAGCATCTACACTGAAAAGCAGATCATGCAAATAGTGAAAAGATAATCTTCAGAATGAAAGAAAATATTTGCAAACCATATATTTGACAAGAGGGTCATTTACAAAATATATGAAAAACTTCTACAACTCAATAGCAGTATAATAATAATAATGATAATCTGATTTTAAAATGGGCTAAGGACTTGAATTGGAGTAGGAAATGGCAACCCACTCCAGTGTTCTTGCCTGGAGAATCCCAGGGATGGCGGAGCCTGGTGGCTGCCGTCTATGGGGTCACACAGGGTCGGACACCACTGAAGCGACTCAGCAGCAGCAAGGACTTGAACGGCTCAGTGGGTAAAGAATCAACTTGCAATGTGGGAGATGAAGGAGATATGGGTTCAGTCCCTGGGTCGGAAAGATCCCCTGGAGGAGGAAACGGCATCCCATCCAGTATTCTTACCTGGAAATCCCATGGACAGAAAAGTCTGGAAGGCTACAGTCCATGAGGTCCCAAAGAGTTGGACACACTGAGCAACTATCACTTTCAAACTAGACCTACAATGGCCAACAGGTATGTGAAAATTTGCTAAACATTACTAATCATCACGTCAGTATCCCCTCATACCATCTAGGATGGTCTGTTACTAAAATAAATAAAAAGACACCTAGTGTTGGCAAGTTTGTGGCGAAGTTTGAGCCCTTAAACACACAAAGGATAGGAGGTGATATGAAAACGAACCAGAAACTGGAGTTATGTGACCACAAGCCCAGGAATGTTAAGAATTGCCAGCAGTCACCAGAAGCTAGGAGAGGTGGAGTAGATTCTTCCTGACCATGTCAACACCCTTTTTGAACTTCTGACTGCCATAAATAGCAGAAATACATTTCTATTGTTCTAAGCTATCAGGTTTGTGGCAATGTTACGGCATTCTTAGATATATCTTTTTTATACGGGATAAATTTTTCAATCATAGTAGAAGTTATCACCAAGTTCAAAATCTTTAAAATACTATTATACCTTTTTTTTTACAGTCAATATTAAAGGCTTTGTTGTTTTGTTACTTAATAAGTATTATCTAATAGTGACCAGAACTGAGCAGTAACAAATAATTTGACAGTCAAAACTGCCTCCTTCATGTGTTGTAGAAAAAATAGTTAGCTTCTTCTGAAGTTCATGTCTACACTGATAACTAGTGATGCTGTACACAGTGACAGCTGGTACAGAGGAAAACGATTTCTCATCGTGTGTGCGTGTGTGTGTGTGTGTGTGTGTGTGTCTGTGTGTAAAAAAGATATCATGTAACTCCATAAATTTATATGGCGTTTATTAGGGATTGTCTGCAGGGCTGTTTTCCACCTTTCTCTCTAAGTTCCTTGATTGAGAACCTTAGCAGAAGATCTAAAAATTTATTTATTTTTTGTTGTTTAAAATGACTTCTTCCTCAGAGTTCCTATAGCACTTATGATTTATCTAGAAATGTATCCTAACTTTTCCTATGTCAACCCCTCATTTATTTCCATAAATGGCTATACTGATGTTTTATTAGTATGTCATGTATGGATGTGAGAGTTGGACTATAAAGAAAGCTGAGCACCAAAGAATTGATGCTTTTGAACCGTGGTGTTGGAGAAGACTCTTGAGAGTCCCTTGGACTGCAAGGAGATCCAACCAGTCCATTCTAAAGGAGATCAATCCTGGGTGTTCATTGGAGGGACTGATGCTAAAGCTGAAACTCCAATACTTTGGCCACCTAATGCAGAGGGCTGACTCATTGGAAAAGACCCTGATGCTGGGAAAGATTAAAGGCGGGAGGAGAAGGGGACGACAGAGGATGAGATGGTTGGATGGCATCATCGACTCAATGGACATGGGTTTGGGTGGACTCCAGGAGTTGTTGATGGGCAGGGAGGCCTGGCATGCTGTGGTTTATGGGGTCGCAAAGAGTCAGACACAACTGAGCAACTGAGCTGAACTGAACTGAATATCTCTAAAGTATATATCATTTTCTCTCAAACAAAACACATTCTTGGAAGCAAAGGCCCTATTTTTCACAGCACATAGCACACTGTTTTGTATAAATAAAGTACTGAAACAGTGTTGATTTGCTTTTATTAAAAAGGAATTTTGAGCTCTTATTTGCACAACAAAAGTAATTTTTTTTAGCAACATTCTCCATGACTGCCCTTGTGTCTATTATTTTTCACTATTATTATTAATACATTTACCTCTGTCTTGTATCTTTGGAGGGTATTAGATTAGTTTGGAAAAATTGTAATTTCAAGAATTGAGAAGGGAAAGTTCAAGAATTGAAGCTGCAAAATAAGGTACTCCAGTTTTATTTCTAGACATAGAGAAGATTATTACTGCAAATATGGAAAACCAGGCCGCTTGCTCTGCATCATGGCTCATTCCTCTTACATACTCTAGAACCCCCTCTAGCGATTCTTTCACCACCCAAATATAAACAATAAAATCATCAAACAGAGAAACAGACATATACACAGAAAACAGTAGCAATCTATTTATTCTGACTCTACATATATGTCTTAAGGAAATCCCATTGGCTCAAAGTTCAAATACAATCAGAACTGGATCTTTCCTTATCACTATACCATTACCATACTGGTCTGAGCACCATCGTTTCTTGCCGAGATATTTGCCTCCAATGATACTTCCTCAACATGGTAGCCAAGGTGATACTTTTAAAAAAAATTATGTGGAGTCATATTACTCTTCTATCATGGACCCTCCTTTTCCTCAGAGTAAAAGTCTAAGCCTTTATGGTATGAAAGTCCTATAGTAGGAAATGAAAGCATTTTATTCCAAGGGTGCTTTCTGAAGTCTGGTTAAGCCTATGAACCCTAATTCAAATTAATGTTTCCAAATGCAAACTATTTCAAGATTGCAAAGGAACTCAACTATATTGAAGTGTTGCTATCAAAATATTTAGTATATGAAGAAATTTACAGTATAGCAATGATATGCTCTTTCGGTAAGGTATTACATAAAGTTGGTTTTCCCTAGTGCTGGACTTGATAACCACTGCAGTTTTGAAGTGATCATGGCCATAAAAAATAGTTTCAGATACTTTCATAAGCTGAAATACTTGCATATGACATAAAATATCCATAATTTATTTTCGTGATAAAGTCACATATATTATTAATTCTCCTGTATTAGTAGATAATACATTTCAGTTAGAAATGTATGTGTGCATACTCACTTGCTGAGTCATGTCTCATTCTTTGCGATCCCTTGGACAGTAACCCACCCGGTTCTTCAGTCCAAGGGATTTTCCAGACAAGAATACTGGAGTGGGTTGCCATTTCCTCCTCCAGAGGATCTACCCGACCCGAGGAGGCAACCTGAGTTCTCCTCTGTCTCCTGCTTGGCAGGAGGATTCTTTACCTTTGAGCCACCTGGGAAGCCTGTTAAGCTACTTAATTTATGGTAATTTTTCACAGCAACAGTAGAAACCACTATATGTTTCTATGGCTTCCCTGGTGGTGCAGATGGTAAGAAATCTGCCTGCAATGCGGGAGACCTGGGTTTGATCCCTGGGTTGAAACATTCCCCTGGAGGAGGGCGTGGAAGTGCACTCCAGTATTCTTGCCTGGAGAATCCTATGGACAGAGGAGTATGGTGGGCTACAGTTGATGGGGTCGCAAAGAGTTGGACGTGACTTAGCGACTGAAAAGCAACAACAAAATCCAGGTGTTGGTGGGGCTTTGCTTCTTTTTGAGGCCCTAGGGGAGGATCTCTTTCCTTGCCTTTTCAGCCTCTAGAGGTCACATATGTTCCTTGGCTAGTGGCCCCTTCCTTCATCTTCAAAGCGTTTCTCTATTTCTGCTCCTTCCTCTAATTTTCTTTCTCTAACTGTGATGCTTCTGCCTCCCTCTTGTATAGACCCCTGTTATTACACTGAACTGACCAAGCAATCAAGGATAATCCCTATGTCGAGATCCTTAAAACATTTGTAAAGCACTTGCCATGTGGTAAGATAAAAGATCCATAAAGGTTATGGAGATTAGGATTAGGATGTGCATATCCTGGGGGGGCGGGGGTTCCCTCTTCAGCACACCATATTGAGACTGAAAATAATGTTTCCAATCACAATTCATGAATACTCCTTCTGTTTCATTCCATGCCAGGGTTAAGAAATCTTGCCCTTTAAAGCCTTTCCAACTAATATCTCTGACTTCATCTTCTATAACCTTCCTTCTTTGACAACACTGCCAAAGTGATAGTGAAAGTCAGTCACGTTTGACTCTTTGCAACCCCATCGACTATACAGTCCATGAAATTCTCCAGGCCAGAATAATGGAGTGGGTAGCCTTTTCCTCTCCAGGGGAACTTCCTGACCCAGGAATCAAACCTAGGTCTCCCCATATTGCAGGCAGATTCTTTACCAGCTGAGCCACCAGGGAAGCCCAAGAATCCTGGAGTGGGTAGCCCATCCTTTCTCCAGGGGATCTTCCCCACCCAGGGATCAAAGCGGGGTCTCCTCCATTGCAGGTAGATTCTTTACCAGTCAAGTCACCAGGGAAGCCCCGGACAATACTGCCAGTGTGTACCCAGTATTTGATTATGTTCTCATTTTTTCGATTCCAGGTGTCACTCTCTAGCATACAACTGGATTCACTTGTTTTGTGTGTGTGTGTGTCCCATGTGATTACACAGCCTAACTCCCTCTGAAATAAAACTCGGCAATAACAGGAATCTTAGTTTTAGTCACTTATTTATCCCAAATTTCTTGGCAGGATCCCAGCACTTAACAGATACTCAATAAGTATGTCCTGAAACCATCCAAATTAACCATAGACTCTAACAAAGTTGAGGACATTATTGTATAAGAAAATGCTACACTTTCACCTCTATTTCTAGCTTTATTTCTTCAGTGAATAAATATGCATGAGATGAGAGGCACAGAAAACAATAAGATACACTAGAAAACATCAATCATAACAACAACAACAAAAAGTAGACTAGAAAAAAACGTTAGAGCAGGAAAAACCATTGCTCTCTCCTCCATGCTATCTTTGTTTCAAAAATACAGTATCAGTCTGCTCAGGCTACCACAACGAAATATAGTAGAGTGAGTGACTTCCACAATGGAAATTTACTTTCTCAGCGTCCTGGAGTTTGAAAGTGTGAGATGAGGGTGACGGCATGGCTGATTCCCGGCGAGGGCTCTGTAGACCGCTGCTTCTCACGTGGTCTTTCCTTGGTGCCTGCATGCTCAGAAAGATAGCGCTCTGCTCTCTTATTTTTCCCATACAGAAGAATTATCTGGGATCAGGGCCCTACCCTTACGACTATATTAACCTTAATTACTTCTATAAGGGCCCTATATTCAGAAACATTTGCACTGGAAGGGTGGAGCTTCGACACGTTAATGTGAAGAGGGAGCACATTCAGTCCATACATCTGGTGTAACCAGTATGTTAGCACAAAGAACACGAGTGCTTCATATTGATCATACTCCCATCTAACACAAATCAAGCTTTCAAGTGGAAGATGGATCCTTTTATGTTAAATATGAATTCTTCTCAGAGGAATAAAAGGTGGTGGTAGAGGGGGGACAAAGCTATTAATAGTTGTAGAAACCTTAGCGAGAATTTCAGCTGCCTCAGTCAATAACAATGACAGCATGGGTCCTGTCAAGAGAAAATTGTGCCTGACAAATCTATCGGCTTTCTTTGCAGGATAAATATTCTTGGATAATGAGGAAAACACAGAATACAATCTCTTTAAACTTTTAAAGTGACTTGAATGAGTTTTCATACCTAAAGGTACACAAAAATTACAGGAATGGTAAAATACAAGCTTACTGGCTTGTCATAGATAGGAAACTAGTTTAGAGACAAGAAACAAAGATGAGTAAGTATTGGGAAAGTCCCATTCAAAACTTTAATGAATTATTTAGACAGTGGAGTACACAGTGAACAGCAAAGCAAGAATAAAAAATTGACTATTTTCTTAGAATACAGAGAGATATTTCATAAGCTCTTAAATATAACAAATGCAAAATAATACTTTTAATAGAAAATGATGCATATTTTATTTATACAAAATTTGAGTTGAATGCTAAAACTAAAAACTTGCCTTACTCATTAGGTAAGCTGTGACCCAAAACCAGTATCATTGTGAAGTTACTTTTAGCACTCTCTTCTCTGCATCCTTCTTAAATTAGGGCAAGAGTGTGTGTGTTAGTCATTCAGTCATTTCTGACTCTTTGCGACCTCATGGACTGCAGTCCACCAGGCTCCTCTGTCCATGAAATTCTCCAGCAGGAATACTGGAGTGGATTGCCATTTCCTTCTCCAGGGGATCTTCCCGACTCAGGGATCAAACCCTGGTCTGCATTGTAGGCAGATGCTTTACCATCTGAGTTACTAGGGAAGCCCAAATTAGGGCAAGAGGGGATGTAAAATAAAATTTTAACAATATTTTTATATAATAAAATTCTAAAAAAGCATGTCAAACGGAATAGCATATGAACTTTTGAATACAGAAAATAGGTGTGTTTATAAAAAACACCAACTGGTTCATTTTCTGTGACTTGACATTTGAAAAATGAGTGCATTAAGACTGCTCTTTTTGCAGATGATAGCAGCATTTCAGCTTGTATAACAATTAAAAAGGGAATTATTAAGTCATGCAACTAAGAATCTAGGGGATTCCTTTCTTCGCTGATTAGATGGTTAAACTTCCCTGTAGCAGGAAATATACTTCCATCAGCCTCCAGACCCCCAGCTTTGAATTGGCCAGAAACAGTCTGTCCTTCATTGTATCATGGGCGTGTGTTGGGTGATGGGCCCACCACCACACCAGTCAGCTAGATGAACCAATTGTCTAGAGTATTCTGTCTAGCTGGGCCCAGGTCTCCTTGCCACTTCTCCTTTCCACATTCCGGAAAGGGATCAATCCCACCCAAACTGCATATAATCATTTCCCCTCTGAGAAAAGCATCCATTTGTTACCAGAGTAAAGGGTGGTAGTGAGACCTGTTCAAATAAACAAACAAAACAAGTAGCGAATCATTAGAATGAAATTTCCAGTGTGAGCAAGGGGGAAAAGCAGTGGAGGGCGGGCGGGCAGTCTTGAAGTAAAGGAATGCCTCCCACACTTTACAAGGGCTTTGCAAACCAAAACATGATTTGAAGCCAATCATGTAAGAGAATGTGGCCCAGGAGGCCTTAAAGAGGGAAAATTGTACAAACTGCTTTCTCTTCAATTATGGAAACTCCAGAAGGGGGTGGGGAATGCCCTCCTTGTCCACATTGCTATATGCCTTTCTGCTGCTGCTGCTGCTGCTGCTAAGTCGCTTCAGTTGTGGCCAACTCTGTGCGACCCCATATACGGCAGCCCACCAGGCTCCCCTGTCCCTGGGATTCTCCAGGCAAGAACACTGGAGTGGGTTGCCATTTCCTTCTCCAATGCATGAAAGGGAAAAGTGAAAGTGAAGTCGCTCAGTCATGTCCGACTCTTAGCGACCCCATGGACTGCAGCCTACCAGGCTCCTCTGCCCATGGGATTTTCCAGGCAAGAGTACTGGAGTGGGTTGCCATTGCCTTCTCCTTGCCTTTCTAGAGATCAGCTTATTTATCACCTCAAAAATTTGTGTTTCTTGACACCCCAAATATTTCTACAGTTGTTTAATTTCATATCTTCATATTATTTAACGATCTGAATAAGTTAAAAAAAAAGTTTCTTCAATTACCATCTGCTTTTGCTTTAAAGATAAAAAATAACACAATTGGGGACTTTCTCCTCTTGCTTTTTCCTTTATTTCCAGAACTGAACAACATGGCTGAAAAACACTAGGTGGAAACAAGTTTGTATCCATATGCACGAGAGAGCCCAAGCTTCAATGTGCTGAGTACCACAGAGCCTCAAAAGTGGTCTTCAGTGACAGCAGCTCCTTCTTGTACATTGACTCTGTTCAGTTCAGTTCAGTTCAGTCGCTCAGTCGTATCCGACTCTTTGCGACCCCATGAATCACAGCACGCCAGGCCTCCCTGTCCATTACCAACTCCCAGAGTTCACTCAAACTCATGTCCATAGAGTCGGTGATGCCATCCAGCCATCTCATTCTCTGTCGTCCCCTTCTCCTTCAGCCCCCAACCCTTCCCAGCATTAGGGTCTTTCCCAATGAGTCAACACTTTGCATGAGGTGGCCAAAGTATTGGAGCTTCAGCTTCAGCATCAGTCCTTCCAATGAACACCCAAGACTGATCTCCTTTAGAATGGACTAGCTTTGATTGATGTGGAGGTTACAGCTGGACCACAGTCTTTAAAAGGCAACATAGGTAAGTTATTTACAGACACCTGGTGTTGGAGTTGCACTTCAGAGGAACCTTGGTGGTGCATTTCCAGAACAACGAGTCCCTCTATGTATCACCTGAGCTGAGAATCAGAACTCAGCTCCTTGTTGAAGAAGAATCTCCAGAAGCCCCAGTACAGAATGTTCACAACACTTCACCTATTTTAAAGCATTGCCTGAGGAATTATGATTCACTAAATGATGTACTTAAAACAATGATCCGCCCGTCTGGTTCATATTTATACTCCTGATATTTCATAGAGACATTCCATGTGCTACAGACATCATCCTCACAACATCGAAACCGCCTACGGGTGGAGAATACTTCTGCACAAACGATTTTTACTTGAATATCAGTTTCCTTAGATTTGTTTAAAGCTAGAGTAATTCACTTAGGACAGTATGAACAGCAATTTTTAGGGATGCCAACTTTGAATGCATATTAAAATGACATGCAGTTACACAATTTTCCTGGAAGATAATTTAGAGAAGAGTTTACAGATCCAGTTACCCATCAGAATAGAGGAAAGGAGAGAAAGAAGGAGGGAGAAAGAAAAAGAAAACTAGGGGAAGAGAGTAGGGGACAGAGGGGAAAGAGAGTGTGTGTATATTCTAACACCCCACTGAAGACCTGCTGAGCCGATCTGGGTGTAATATACAAAATAAATATTGTTATAAAGCTCCCTGAGTTACTGTGATAAAGCCAGGTGGCCAGTTTGGCAGCACTTCATGAAGTGTTGTTAACATACTAGAGATGGAGACATTCATTCATTAAAATTGACACTGGGAAAAAAAAAAAAACAAACCCTGACACTGAACACGACAACGTAATACACACATCAAATGAAATTACCCGAGATTAAAAGTGTCCCTAAGCCTGCCATCCTCTCATCCCCATCTCTGACCGCAGTAAGCTTGCTGGACAGAATTACCCTTCCAAACATCCAACTCGATGAATGGCAATCAAGGGCAGGTAACGATTGCTTTATGTTTGATATATGTGTTGACAAAAATCACTTTCTTAATACTATTTGAATGAAAAAAAAATTGAAGTAAAAATGTCATACATGAATAAAGCAGATCTAAGTAACTCATTTATCATTTGCCTTTATGTGCGAATTATAACCAAAACTCACTGCATTTTATTTTATATTTTTATGCAAAGCTACTGAGAAGCAAGCTTTCTGTTCTTTTTTCTGCAAAACTCGTGAAGAGCAGCACACCACCAAGCCACTAACATGCCCAGCCAGTATTGGGGCATCTATTTCTGTTCCCTCTCAATCTGCTCACCACCCTCTAACCCCCTGTGGTAATTTTCAATATCCAGTCATAAGCAATGACAATAACATCAGAAGAATAACACCTCAAACATTTTCTCTTTTTGAAAAAGAAAAGTCTTTAAAGAATGGAAGTTTGCATTTTGAAGTCTCCAAAATTTCAGGGCATATCCCACGGATTGAGAATCTAATCTACGGTCACTCTCTTACAGAGGATAGCTCTCAGCCGATAATATACTTTTGGTAAAAATGTATAATACTCAGCGATATCCGACTCTTTGTGACCCCATGAACTTAGTTCATGGAATTCTCCAGGCCAGAATACTGGAATGGGTAGCCTTTCCCTTCTCCAGGGAATCTTCCCAACCCAGGGATCAAACCCTGGTCTCCTGCATTGCAGAGGGATTCTTTACCACCTGAGCCACTTATAGCTCAGTTTGTAAAGAACCATAAAGTATAGGGTTCTATAATGGAACCTCAGGACCTGGTTTATATCTTCCGCTCTGGGGATTGATATTAAACCAGGGAGTTTAAGGACAGGAGAGATTTAGTTAGTGTTGAGTCACATGTTTACTCCTACAGTGGAGGTGGCTAAGAAAATGAACATTTAGCTCTTCTGGTCCTTGGAGTGGAAATGACAAGGAAACCTTCAGTGAGCTAGGTCGTGAGTCATACAGACTGAACATAGATATACACGACATAAAGCTAATTAAAGTCCTTTTTATGGTTCCTTCTGTTCCTGAAAGACTGTAAAGAAAAAAACGTAAGAGAGAGAAAATCAGGAAAGCTGATAACAGGGCCTAACACTGGTAGGTGTAAAAAGTACTTTAGATATAATATTTAGACATGTATGGAGAAATTCAAGACTTTAGGATAATGACTTTCTGTCTTGGTCTTGACTTGAGAAAGATATATGAGCTTGGGAGAATTGAAATACAGGCTTCGTATCATGTCCAAATTATTTGGAAGAAATAAGAATGCACCAGTGGCAGGAAAAAGGAAGAAAGAAGGTGATTAAGACAGTGTTCTCGACTCCCATTTTCTTTTTTAGGATACTGGGAATATCTTGGGTGCAGAAGCTTGTGAATGAATGTGAATGCGATTGTGTAATGAATGAATGTGAATGCTAACAGGAAAAAGTGAATGCCACAGATGGGAACATTGAGGCCAGGCAAATTGTAGGGGCCAGCTGGTCCACTGATGAGACCAGTCACACCTGAATGGACACCAGCAACAGTCAATTCAAATGCAAAATGTATGGGGTTCCCTTTCTTCTCTTCTTGAAAGCACAGTAAATCTGCCCCTCTTCGTTAAAAAAATATGAAATCTAATATACTAAGCTATTCAAAGGAGCCTAAACCAACTTTGATGGTAAGTTCAGTCTGAAATTGACAGAAGATTTTTTATTTCTGTTTTATTTTTTATTTTATTTTTTCCATTTTATTTATTTATTTTTAAAAACAATTTTAGGAATCTTTACTTAAAAACAACCTTATCTTAAAATGAAGTAACTTTGGTTATACGAGCAGCAAGCAAAGTACAGAAGCAAAATGCATTACAGGAGCATTAATTTCTACATTAGGTCACAGTGTCTAATCTGAAATCACACCCATAATATCATTTTTCAGGAAATCTGGGAAATAGTTATTTCCCAGGATGTCTGAACCATAGCTACTCTATTTTGAGTTTTAATTGTAAAAAAAAAAAAAAAAAATTTTTTTAATGGCCAAAGCAGATTTCACCATTAATGACGTCAGTGTTTTTCAAGGTATGAAAAGATGCAAGAATTGGAACTCATAAAACCTTTTTCTGAAAAGATCTAACTATCTGAAGGCCTGTTCTGCCACTTTTTTATTTTTCAGAGTACAGAGTGCCTCATTCCTGATTTTCACCCTGAACTTCTTTCAGGGGGTGTTGAAGGTCAGCAGCTTGCAATGGTCATGATGTAATCTTTGTAGAGGCAGCTGGCAAGTACCAACTTCCAGTCAGCAGGGTCTCTTCATAGCCACATATCTGACCATGTGACACCATTTCATGGCATTGTGTCCTGTGGTGCTGGGAAGGCTCATTCCCAGATCTAGGGAAGTGATGGGCCACTCAGTGTGCTAAAATTGGACCAGGCCTTGCAAGTAGCAAAAGTCTCTGGACCACTGTCTTACTAGACTCCTGGTCCAGGAAAATGTTTCCTCTTGTTGCTTTTTCCCATACGCAGAGTCACATTATTACAATTACTGATCTCATATGGAACTGTCAGTTCAGCATTATATCACAGGCTCAGTGAAACAAGTGACATAGAAAATAATATAGCCATAGCTAGCAGTTATTAGTACAATGAGAATTATAAGTCAAGAACTTTCATTAGATAAAGCCTGGTATACCCCAAGTCACCTGACTTCATTCGTTAAATGATTATAGTCTGGTGTTAATCTCCTGGTTGTACATTATGGAGCATCCGACCTTTATCTGAAGATTGGTTACTGAGATAAGCCTTAGAAACTAACCTAGAGTGTCCTTTTTAATAACTTAATTAAATCTTTTAGCAGTATCACGTAACAAGGAACTGTTTCAGCAGTGAGTCTTAGTAAACACTAGACATTAACAAAACTAGAAAGTTAATTTAACAATTTACAAAACTTAATATTCCTTGATTTTTCATTATGGAGGCCCTGTAACCAGGGAGGCTTTACCCCATCAAATAAAAAATGAGGTTTGTCAGGGAGCTCGGAAAAGCCAAGCAGCCATCTTGGATTTCCCATAGCCCTGACTCTGATTTCCAGCTATTGTTTTTAATTTTCCAATTTAGAAGCAGACTTTTACCATGGTTTAAGGACATTAGGATGGCACAAGTCTAACAGAGGTTTTGTATAAACCAAATGAGCTTTTACATGTCTACAAACCCGACAATCGCATTAATTTCTAAAACTAGCATAGGATCAGGCCTATGGTAGAAGAGCATTTGATTTATATGCAGAGGCCTAAGAAGTCAAGAAAACATTATAAATGATCATACGAATCAGGTCCAGCATCTTGGGCAAGCTGTCTGCCTCTGATGTCGTCGTCTTCTCATCCTGGTGTAGTGTAGTTTCTTTTTGTTTTTTAAACTATGCAAGTATAATAACACATTTACAGACTTCGAAAATACAGAACAAAGATACATATAGTTCCACTAATATTACAATTATTATTATTTTTTTAAGTAGGCAAATCAAGATTTTTAGTTTGGAGTTTCAGCATCCAGCTCTCAAAAATGAACAGACCAAAAAGTAGAAGGACGTAGTAGACTTGAAAAGCGCTATGAATGAAACTAACAAATTTTAAATCGAAAGATATTGTTTAAACCTAAGAAGAATCGAAAACAATTTTAATTGGAAAAGCTTAGTGTGTCAGCTTCAGCACAACAGGACCTTAAGTATTCAGGTCAGTTAGAGCAAAGAAACTATTTTCTCTACTCACCAAAGTAGAGGGTGAACGAATGTATTACTTCATATCCCTCATCCATCTTTATCCTCTCTTGTTCATTCGCTTTGCTCTCCTTTTGGTGAAATCAGCACAATGGTATGTGCTGTTAACCCTAATATATTTATACAGCATTTCTGCCCAATGTCCTCTGCCGCCCTCCCCACGGAGGAGCTGTTCACAACTCACCTGCACTTTGTGGATCCAACACTTCACTTCCGTTTGCTCTGCAAACCATTCCATCAACGCACCTAGCTTCCTCCCTGGAACTTTGATGAAATTGCTCTTGCCAAGGTCACAAAGACCTCATATTGCCAAATTCTCTGGAACCTGCATTCCTATCAGTTTAGTAAGAACGAGAGAGAGAGCGAGCCAAGGGGCGGCTGGGGAGAGGGAAAGAGGAAGAGGAAGAAAGAGTAGCGGAGGTTGCAGAGGGAGGAGAGGGAGACTTTAGCAGCAGGGGCCATTCCATTGTTCCTAAACTTCTCCCTTTTCTGAGCTTCTTTGATAATGTATCATGTAGGACGGGCACCATAAAAGAAATAGCAAGAACCTAACAGAAGCAGAAGATATTAGCAGTAGCTGGCAAGAATACTCAGAAGGACTATACAAAAAAGGTCTTAATGACCCAGATAAACCACAGTGGTGTGATCACTCATCTACAATCAGACATCCTGGAGTGTGAGGTCAGCTGGGCCCGAGGAAGCATTACTATGAACAATAGTGTGGGTGATGGACATCCAGTTGATCTAAACTCAAATTCTAAAGATGATGCTGTTAAAGTGCTGCAGTAAATATGCCAACAAATTTGGAAGACTCAGCAGTGGCCACAGGACTGGAAAAGGTCAGTTTTCATTCCAATCCTAAAGAAAGGCAATGCCAAAGAATATTCAAACTACTGAACAATTGTGCTCATTTCACCTGCTAGCAAGGTAATGCTCAAAATCCTTCAAGCTAGACTTTAACTATATGTGAACTGAGAGCTTCCTGAGGTACAAGTTAGATTTAGAAAAGGCAGAGGAATTAGAGGTCAAATGGCCAATATACATTGGAGTATAGAAAAAGCAAGAGAATTCCTAAAAAAAAAAAAAAATCCACCTCTGCTTCATTGACTACACTAAAGAATCTGACTGTGGATCACAACAAACTGGAAAATTCTTAAAGAAATGGGAATATAGATTCCCTTATCTGCCTCCTGAGAAACCTGTATGCAGGTCAAGAAGCAACAGTTAAAACTGGACATGTGACAATGGAGTTGTTCAAAATTGGGGATGTGGTATGTCAAAGCAGTATATTGTCATCCTGCTTATTTATCTTACATTCATGCATGCTAAGTTACATCAGTCATGTATGACTCTTTGTGACCTTATGGACTGTAGCCCACCAGACTCCTCTGTCCATGGGATTCTCCAGGTAAGAATACTGGATTGGGTTGTCATGCCCTCCTCCAGGGTATCTTTCTGACCCAAGGATTGAACCCGTTTCTCTTGTGTCTCCTGCATTGGTAGGTGGGTTCTTTATCACTGGCTTACATTCAGAGTACATTATGTGAAATGCCAGGCTGAATAAATCAAGCTGAAATCAAGATTGCCAACATCTGCTGGGTCACAGAAAAAGCAAGAGATTTCCAGAAAAATATCTACTTCTCCTTTATTGACTAAGCCAAAGCCTTTGACTGTGGATCGAAAGAAACTGTGGAAAAATTCTTTAAGAGATGGGAATACCAGACCACCTTATCTGCCTCCTGAGAAATCTGTATGAAGGTCAGGAAGCAACAGTTAGAACCAGACGTGGACAGTGGACTGGTTCCAAATTGTAAAAGGAGTACATCAAGGCTGTATATTGTCACCCTGCTTATTTAGCTTATTTGCAGAGTACATCATGAGAAATGCTGGGCTGAAATAAGGACAAGCTGGAATCAAGATTGCCGGGAGAAATATCAGTAACCTCAGATATGCAGATAACACCACCCTTATGGCAGAAAGCAAAGAAGAACTAAAGAGCCTCTTGATGAAAGTGAAAGAGGAGAGTGAAAAAGCTGGCTTAAAACTCAACATTTAGAAAACTAAGATCATGGCATCTGGTCTCATCATTTCATGGCAAATGGATGGGGAACCAGTGACAGACTGCATTTTCTTGGGCTCCAACATCACTGCAGGTGACTGTAGCCATGAAATTAAGACACTTGCTCCTTAGAAGAAAATCTATGACAACCATAGACAGCATATTAGAAAGCAGAGACATCACTTTCCTGACAAAAGTCATTATAGTCGAAGCTAAGGTTTTTCCAGCAGTCATGTATGGGTGTCAGAGTCGGACCATAAAGAAGACTGAGCACTGAAGAACTGGGGCTTTCACACTGTGGTGCTGGCGGAGACTCTTGAGAGTCCCTTGAACAGCAAATCAGCAGAAATGAAAAATAAATTGCTGAGATACTGTCGATACATCTGGATCAAGAATGAGTTCATTTAATTATTCTCCTGCTTTTCAGCTGAGTTAATATTCACTGTTGCAGAAGGGCTTGATTTCATGTAGTTACAAAAATAATGTTGAATGTCAGTCATATAACAATTGTGTTAAATTATTATACATAACCTATTTGTTAATTCATAATAAATTTTACCATATTGCAATAGTCTTTAGGGCATGATTAGATAAATATTAATCTCTGGGGTAAAATATCTTTTCTGAGGCAATGTACTCTTTGGAATATAGTTTTGACTCTTTGAAAAACTGTATTATTTTTCCTTTTCTCTGTTATGATCTATCCTTAAGGAGAACAGACTTATAATTTCAACCAAGGAACTATTAATACTTTATAACAGTTTAATCATGAATTATACCCAACATCCCCTTGAAACACATAAAACAATTCTAGTTTTACAAATGAGGCTGCTGAAGTAAAGTAAGGACCCATTCCTTGCTGGAAAATTCACTCCACTATTATTAATCCTGAAAGTGTTCTTGTTAGTAGATGAACTGCATAAGAGACTTTCTAATTACCCTAAGTTCCATTAAAGTATTTTAATGCTTCATTAAAGCTGATGGATGGTACACACCTTTGATTATTCTGGTGCTGATTACCTGTGAAAAACACTTACACGACCAAAGTGTCAGCTAAATAGAGTTCACGTCTTATGATATGTTAAGGCTGTGCCTGCAAGGAATAGATAAAGTCATTCTTAGGAGCTCTCTCGGGAATTATTTTAGAACTATTTTTATCATCATATTTTGTTTTAGTATTTCCATTAATGTCTGGAAGTTTAAACTAGGGAAACTGTAAAAAGGCAGACTTTAAACTTGCCAAATGTGTGAATAATAATAAAAAAGATTAAAAACAGTGAAACAAAAGATCATAGGGTTATTTCTCTACCCATTATAACATTCTAAAATATGCATGTGGCATGTCTTTACCAGAACATTGGTTTTACTTTTAAGAGAAAATAACTCCTTATGTGAATTGGGAGCATGACCAAAATAAAACAGAGGAAGGAAGATTAACACAATTGTGAAATTTGTTTATAATAGTAAAACTTTTTCATAATTATTTTTTCCAGAGTCTGATCACTTGAAACTCTATGCCAACTAACAATCAATGAATTATTTACAATCAAAAATCAGCTTTTGAAATATCTCTAGTTTCAATGTGCAGTGGGCTTCCCTACTGTTTTTCTCTTCTAAAAATACATGGGTGGCTCCTTTGCCTCTGTTGTATTTTATCTGTTGGGCAATTCAAATATTGATTGTTTTTTCCAAAATGTGTTGCATAGCTTTAAATGTTGAAATTTATCCATTATATATATATATATATATCCATTATATACATATATAAAATAGATTAATGCTTTAAGAAAAGAGTATATTATCACTTTAGGGGGGACCTTGTGTCAGAATGGGTCAAAATGTCTTGCAGACATTAAGGATTTTGAGAATTGTCTTTACTGTTTTGATCTCAGGAAGAACTTAATGTCTCTGCATTGTTCATGAAGTTTGCTCCATTGAAAGGATTTCTTAAATTGTTCATTTATAGCGGCTTATGGTAGCATATTGAGAGTTCACTTAGATAAGTTCCTCATGACACGGTATTTACAAACAGTTGCAGCTCAAACAATCCTTTCATTGCTTTGGAACACACAGAAGAAGGGATGTCCCTAAACCATATATTTCTATGGCAGCCTGGAATTTAATTAATATCTTTACTTTTCTCTATAAGCATAATATGCTGTAAGACCACTGAGATGTAATTTAAGAGAATAGTTTCTGTCAGAAAGAATTAGTGGTTTAGAGTATAGATTCTGGATCCAGGCTGCCTAGGTTTGAAACCCAGCTCCAGATTTTATTAGCTTTGCAAAATGTCTTTTTTATTCAGCTTTATTAAGGTGTAATTGGAAAAACAATGCAATATATTTGAAGTGTTCAGTGTGATGATTTGATATATGTATATACTGCGAAAGGATTTCCCTCATCCAGTTAAATATTAATAACATTAATTACCTCCCTTATTCTTTCTTTTCTTTCTAGTGAGTGCATTTAAGTTCCACTCTCTTTCAACAAATTTCAATTATACAATATATTGTTATCAACCATATTCTCCAGTGATATACGTTAGATCCTCAGACCTTACTCATATTATAGCCACAGTTTGAACCCTTTTACCAGCTTCTTTTTCCATCACCTACCACTCCCTGGCAAGCACCAGTCTCCTCCTTTCTATGAATTCGTCTTTCCCCTTCCCCCTAGATTTCAAATATAAATGATAATACAGGGGTATTTGTCATTCTCTGTCTGACTTATGTCACCTGGCACAATGTTCTCCATCTCCATTTGTGGTATCACAAATAACATGGTTTCCTTTCTTTCTAAGGCAGAATAATATTCCATTGTGTGTGTGTGTGTGTGTCCACTGACAGTTTCCATGATTTGTCTACTGTGAATAATGCTGCAATGAATATTGGAGTTCAGATATCTTTTCAAGATAATGGTTTAGTTTCCTTTGGATATACATCTAGAAGTGAGATTATTGGATCATATGGTAGTTTTATTTTAAATTTATTGATGAGCCTACATACTGATTTCCTGATTTATTGAACACTCAATGGTGCATTTCCTGACAGATTACTTTCCTAACCCTGTCCATGCATTTTAAGTCACTATTCTTGAAATTTTAAAAAGTGCTTCCTCTTTGAAATACTTACAATGTTTTTGTTTTCCTAACTGAATTCCACTTGAAAGTCATAATGTACAATGCTAAGAATATGGACAAAAATATATGGATGTAAAATAATACAATGTGTTGGAGACATCTGAAACTTGAATGACAAAAATCACATTTCATAGACAAAATTCTAAAGAGCACCCTCCACTATTCATAAAAGAGAAATTTGTGTTGACATTTCTAGTTATTCAACATTTTATGATAATTAGAAAATTGATACCTAAAGTGAGATCAGAAAAGATATTCTACTATAGCCAATGTTAATTTGTAGCATATTTTTGAAAGAATTGATATCGGAATTAAATTTAAGATGCTATCTGGGCTTCTTCATCGGAGCTAAACACTCATCAGGTGGCCAACTCACCATCAAAACACAGATGATATTTCACCTCAAACATAATTTGTCCAAGGAAAGTAGCTGCATATGTGTATGAATATATATATACATAAATATGTATTAAAATACATACATAAATATATGCACACATAAATTATTATGTACGCACACATATACTGCTTCATATAATTGTTATTCACTAATATAATATATAAATGTTTATCCGTTCAATATATGTAATATGGAAGATGAAAACTCTGACCATAATCAAAAATATGTTGGTCCACAAGAGAATGGAATCTAGGGGGGAAATTAAGATGAGGGGAAAAAAAAGAGAGGAAGTGCCCAGCTGTGTGTAGTATGCATCATATTTGTAATCTATAAAGATTCATCTTTCCTGGAGAAGGAAATGGTAACCCACTCCAGTATTCTTGCCTGGAGAATCCCATGGACGGAGAAGCCTGGTAGGCTACCGTCCACGGGGTCGCAAAGAGTCGTACACGACTGAGCGACGGAACGGAACGGAAAGATTCATCTTATTTTATACCAGAATACTTGATGTGATTGGAGTGTGTGTGGGTTGTATATGCCAAAGAACAGTGGAAGGAAACTTTGCTTGCAGGATGATGTAGGCAAAAAAGAGTTAGCTTGTGAGATAAATCGTGGGTGTTCATTGGAAGGACTGATGCTGAAGCTGAAACTCCAATACTTTGGCCACCTCATGCGAAGAGTAGACTCACTGGAAAAGACTCTGATGCTGGGAGGGATTGGGGGTGGGAGGAGAAGGGGACGACAGAGAATGAGATGGCTGGATGGCATCACCGACTCGATGGACATGAGTTTGAGTGAACTCCGGGAGTTGGTGATGGACAGGGAGGCCTGGCGTGCTGTGGTTCATGGGGTCGAAAAGAGTCAGACACGACTGAGTGACTGAACTGACTGAAATGAACTGTGAGAACACAGATGCCATGAGCAAACAATAGTTTGAAAATATGCCCTTGGCAATTTTCAAGTACTTGAGAATGCTTTGGACTTTGCCAGATCATGGATCTAAAGTTTGAGATCAGTTTTACCTGAACATTTTTACAAATGTCTTGGCTACACATCTCCAAGCTAATCCTGAAAGTTGTCAGAAGGGCACAAGAGCAAGCAACAATAAATGTTTTTCCACCTGCATCATGTTAGTTGGCATAAATGTTGATGCTGTTGTTCTTTTAAATCATCATAGAAGCATCAGTAGTAATTTGAACACTGATATTGATAGTTTATGACTAGATTTCATATATTTTCCTTTAAGTTACTTAATAATTCTATAATAAAGTTTAACCTCATTACTTTATTTTTAAAGGAATTACACGGTGTTTTAATTGTTAAACTGCTTGTTTCAGGTTAAAAATGTTAAGACTAGAAGAAATGGCATTAGCATGCTCTTTTTTATTACAACTCTAAGTAATTCATTGTTCTGGAGTAAGAAAGGGAAGAACTGAAGAATTCTTTACTTCTAAAAAATGTAGTGGATGTAAATGCACAATTTATATTTTCACTCTGCTGTCAGAAATGACTCTTTGATGGGAATAATTTAAGTTACTGACAACCAGGTTGATATTTTTGCTTTATTATATTTCCTGGTCACTTATTATTAAAATTGTTTCTGAAAACAGGGTTTTTAATATAATTCCATTTTATTTTGTCTTAAGCAACAAAAATTCCATCTCAAAATCTGACACTAACATTTCTCTTTTTAAAAGACCAGAAAATCAAACCCTAGAACCTAATATCAAGTATGCAGAATGATTTTTGAAATTTGTAAGTGATTGATTGAATACTTTCTGTTCTCATTTTAAGGCTTTTAGAGTAAATATTCCTGCAAAGCTGTTTTGTAAATGAATTCATAACTGCTACTTTTATATTTGCTCTTTCCCCAAATGAAGGTATTTTAGTCAGAAGATTTGTACTTTTGCAAATAGTGCTTTTAACTTATATATTAACAAAGATGATTCAGTATTAAGACAGTCAACTCTGATAGTTGTTGATTTTTAGTTTTCTATTTTAAAATAATTTTTAATTGAAAGAATTGCTCATAGAGTTTACATCATATAATTTCACCCATCTTCAAATGTTAATAACTCACACAGTCATAATACAATAATTAAAATCTGTGTTTGTTTCTCTTGATACTAAAGAAATATAAAGCCACTCTAAACTTTAAGTGAATATGAACCTTGGAAACATATTAGATATAATAACAGAAAAATAGTGAAGTTTAAATCAAGTTGCTTATTTGTTTTTCTTTCAATCTTTGACTTATGACTATTTATTTAGAGCACAACACCTGATGGGAAACAGAATAAGATGAAGATGTGAATTTATCTTTTTGTGCAAAATTTAAAAAAAATATTTCACATTCTCCTCATTTAAGGTGCTATTAAAATATTGAACATAATTTGGACAAGGAGATAATTTAAATGTTCTGCTCTTTTTGATCATCTGATTCTCTTGGATTAGACACATTTGTATAATTTCTTCCGAAGAATCCCCAAAGATGAGTGAGCACTATCAAAGTCTTTGAAGCAATGAAAAGACTTACTTTGTGTGGGATCATTTTCCTTCACTATGTGAAGTTTATCAGTTCATCAGTAAACATATATTCTGTATATTCTTGCCCAGTAATACATAGTGGTAAACAAAGATGATGAATATGCGGAATAATTATAATAAAAGTTAAACACATCATAATTTCATTTTAAATTTGGTTCATACATTGCCTGAGTGCCGTGGAAAAGCTGTTGACAATATTCATTTGAGTCACTGCATTGTTACCTGTTACCTTCCTGTAGACCTCCTTCTAAGGTTCTCCTCCTACTTTGTGACTCAATGGGTTATGTCATTGGGATCTGTCGCTCCATCTTTTCTGGGGGCTGGGAACTAGTCAATGGTGAACACAGGCAGGAAATAAGAGTTAGATAGGAAAGTATGATCAAAGGAATCATTCCCTTGACTTCTGTGAAGGGTCACTACAAACCGGCTCCTTTTATCTAAAGGGTGGCCCTGACCCAGCCCTCTCTCTTCAGTGGTAAGTAACCAGCATAGCTGTCTCCTTCCTCTGTTCGGGCTTGAGATGTCAAAGCTGCCCTTTCATAGGAACCCCGTGACTCTGCACTGTTCTTTGAGATTCACCAGTACTTTGTGCTTCGTGTATGTGTGTGTATGGGTAGGGAGGGAGAGAGATACAGAAAAACACAGAAAGAGACAAGACAGAGAACCAAACATACAAGAGCAATTAGAGAGACAAAGGGACGTAGAGAGGTTTCAGAAACCAAGGCTCTAAATTTCATGACTTTCGAGAAGGCAAATACAAGAATTATACAACATAGACCAAGAAAGGAAGAAAGCGGAAAAATCCAGAGGCTCCTGAACTGATTTCAAATCCGAGCAATAAAGAAAGGTGCACAGAACAGATAGAGGACCTAGAAAAATAGGCTAACTTAATGATAATAATTTTTGATTCTTGCCTCTGTTTCCTTGTTTTGAAACAGCTCTTTCAGAGCAGATCCTGTTCCCCTCACGCCCCTCTACCTCCAGGAATACGGGGCTTGCCGCATGAGGGGCTACCATTCCAAAAAGCAGCCTGGGTAAATCCCATTCTCAGCGTTTCCATACTATACTTTCCCAAGTTAAGTTATCCATCTCATCAGCATATGTCAGTATCACAAATTTTTCACTTTTCTTTCCAAGTTTAAGAACATATTATGGCAGTTTGACCTGGAGCTAAAAGTATCTTGTGCTAGTATGCTTAGTGTCTAAGATACCAATAATTTAAACCCCACAATTAATATGGTTCAGTTCAGTTCAGTTCAGTTCAGTCGCTCAGTCGTGTCCGACTCTCCGCGACCCCATGAACCACAGCACGCCAGGCCTCCCTGTCCATCACCAACTCCCGGAGTTCACTCAAACTCATGTCCATCGAGTCGGTGATGCCATCCAGCCATCTCATTCTCCGTCGTCCCCTTCTCCTCCCGCCCCCAACCTTTCCCAGCATCAGAGTCTTTTCCAGTGAGTCAACTCGTCGCATGAGGTGGCCAAAGTATTGCAGTTACACTTCAACAATAATTTTCTATCGGCCTAGACTCATGGATGATGAAAATATCAGATCTTCGGTATGAATTAACTGGAATGATTGAGGGAGCAGAGTTCTATAATCAAAATGGAAATGATCTAGGGTACAAAGTCCTGTGTGTGTGTCCTGGATAAATCCTCTCCTATTTGATAAAAGCAAATATTCTCTAGTTACCATGGCCTTATTAAATTCTATGCAGATCATTCTGTCATCCTTTAAATCACCCATCTGTTTCCTTCATATCACATCTGTCCTTGAGAATCTCTGCTCTCAGATGATTCAGTATCATGTAGAATAGTTCTCCATGTGAAAAAATGATGATGAAGTTGAAAGTTATGTAACTAAGAAGACATGTAAAATCAGATTAAAAATTACATTTCAGTAAAAATTCCGAGGTAGCTCAGTGGTAAAGAACTGCCAGCCAATGTAGGAGCCACAGGATACATGGGTTCTATCTCTGGGTCAGGGAGATCCCCTGGAGGAGGAAATCACAACCCTCTCTAGTATTCTTGACAGGAGAATCCATGGACAGAGGATCCTGGCACATACAGTCCATGGGGTTTCAAAGACTTGGACGTGACTGAGTGACAGAGAAAGTACACGTGCAGAAATACCCAAGAGAATAAACCAATAGTAATAGTAAAGGGTGGATGCTCAGGATATGATGTCTAGATAGTTCAGGAACAATTTGAATCATTGTATACAGTACGTACTTAATAAACATTGGTTGAATAGGTTGAGAAACATCATGGGAACCTGTAGCATGCAAATGGTAATCCTTGTGGCCCCATCATGGTGCAATCTAGTATATTGAGAAAACCTATATTCACATCTGGCTTTAATATTTATCCCGTGGGATTGTCAGTGCTAACACTGGTCTATCTCTTCCTTGAAGAGGGGAATTTTCACGGTCTGTTATTCCAAGAAAATGACTGAGTTCTCTCTCTTGCCTGTTTATTTTATCTGCTAGAGGATATGTGCTTCCAAAAGAGTTCACCTTGTTCCCAAGAACCAGCCTATCTTTTGTGCTGCTTATCTGAGTTTCTTGCCTCTTGACTAAAAGAAAGGAGTCAACACTCAAGATGTGTTGGTAGAAAACAACCTATCCTTTGTTTTATGTCTGCCTATCACCTGCCTGACAAGAAAAACACTATCTAAATACCTACGTGTATATTTTGGACTGTAAGGAGATCAAACCAGTCAATCCTAAAAGAAATCAACCCTGAATACTCGTTGGAAGGACTGATACTGAAGCTCCAATCTTTTGGCCACCAGATGTGAAGATCCAACTCATTGGAAAAGACCCTGATGCTGGGAAAGGGTTTGGGCGGGAGGAGAAGGGGGCTTCAAAGGATGAGATGGTTGGATGGCATCACCAACTCAATGGACATGAGTTTGAGCAAACTCGGGGAGAAAGTGAAGGACAGGGGACTCTGGCGTTCTCTAGTCAATGGGGTTGCAGAGTTGGACACGACTTGGTCAACAACAACAGTATGTCTAAATACACAGGCGTACTCCCCCTCAACCTACTCTCCCTCCCCTCGCATAAATCTACTTTACTCTTCACTGCAAATCAGTGCACGATTCAGAAGTATGGCGATTTCTCTCATGCTCTTCTAACTAGGAAATATGGAGCTAAGATTTAAATTTAGATTCTTCACAGCACATCAGTAATAGGAAATTAGAATACAAATTGCGTGTTCTGAAGCTAACACATTCCTATCTCTTTAATAAGCTATGCTTCTTGTATGTTTGTGTATTTGTGTGTGCTCAACTGCTCAGTCGTGTCAGACTCTTTGGGACCCCGTGGACTGGAGCTCATATGTTTAGCAGTATCTGTAATTTTCTTATTGACACTTTTTTTCAGCCATTCTACATAGGTCCTACTATTACATTCCATACTAAAGTTTTTTGTTTGCTTTTTTTTTTTTGATTAATTCATGTGTTTGGATCTGGATAAAGCTGAAAAGAAAAATTTTTTTTTAAATAGGGATTTGTGGATAGAATACAGGCTGAACATTTGCATGAGGCAGTTAGAAAGACAAATAGCCCAATGTTAAGTTCTACTGGAAAAACAAAAAAGGAAAAGGAGAAAAGGTGGAAGGAACCAGGTCAGTGTGATTATGTGAGCCTGCTGGTCTAGCTGGCAGAATATCCATGTGTGGGCAGTTCTTATATCTTAAAAGCATTCATTTACTCCAGGTAATAAATGCTTAATCATACATTTGCTTTACTTTAAAAGTTCAACATTTTAACTTCCAGTGAGTTTCAAAAATGGAATCCTTAACATAAATCAACATTTTGACTGGAAAAATCTGTAAAGTGCTTTTCTCACCACATTGAAGATGATTTCATTTATAAAATGAATGACATGCCATCAATAAGGAGGATTGAACTGACAAAGACAAGCCTTACTCTCTATAAATTATATCTATCTATATATATATCGATAGATAGATATGCAACTTCTTTATTGCACAATTCATCAAAATGAATTGATTTTAATTTTTGTCTCCAATCATTGCCTTCTATTATGCTTCCTTGCATCTTTTTCTTTCCCTTAATTACATTTTGTACATTACTTTGCCAACCAAGGTCCGTCTAGTCAAGGCTATGGTTTTTCCCGTGGTCATGTATGGATGTGAGAGTTGGACTGTGAAGAAAGCTGATCACCGAGGAATTGATGCTTTTGAACTGTGGTGTTGGAGAAGACTCTTGAGAGTCCCTTGGACTGCAAGGAGATCCAACCAGTCCATTCTAAAGGAGATCAATCCTGGGTGTTCATTGGAAGGACTGATGCTAAAGCTGAAACTCCAATACTTTGGCCACCTCATGCGTCGAGTTGACTCTGATGTTGGGAGGGATTGAGGGCGGGAGGAGAAGGGGATGACAGAGAATGAGATGGCTGGATGGCATCACTGACTCGATGGACATGAGTTTGAGTGAACTCTTTGAGTTGGTGATGGACAGGGAGGCCTGGCGTGCTGTGATTCATGGGGTCGCAAAGAGTCGGACACGACTGAGCGACTGAACTGAACTGAATTACATTTTGTACAGCTTCCATTACTTTGTGTTCACGTTCAAGTAGGTAAGATGCCTAGTCAAATTAAAAGAATCTCGTTCACATTCCCTTCCTATGAGCTGCTCCATCTCCTATCAGCGCTGGCTAGCCTTTAGGAAGGGGGACTTGGGGAGAAAAAGCAGACTGCATTCTTCTCCTGAAATGGCTCCCTCTCTCTCTCTTGCTTGCCCCACAGCCTCACCTTTTGTTTTTCTGGGTCTCCACTCTCCTGTCAAGTCCATGTGGGAAGAGCAGTAGGCCTGAGATGCACATACTGTGTGCATATGCAGTTGCCCAGGATTGTAGACCCTGATTTGCTCCCATTTCTTTTCTGGTTAAGACAGAGTATGTGTGTTCTCTGTGAGACAGGGAACAAATGATTATCAAAAGGATGACATTTCTGAGAGAATACGTGAGGGAACCCTGCAGGGAAGAACCTTCCACACAATTTCCCAAGGTAAGAAGGCAAGGTCCACAATGATCTACAAGACAGCATCTTTGTTCAGTTGCCAGCCATCTAAGTGGTGAATCTTAAGTGGCTGCAAAGTGGAGTCTCTTCACAGGGTCCTCTTGACTCCTTGCATATTTCCTTTATCTTCAGCATTTTAAGAAAGTGCGATGCTGGCTGTTCCCATGGCTTTCTCATATCTACATTTTCCTTTTCAATGATAATCTCTTTTCCAGGTTCAAATAATAAGCCCAGGGGAGAGATCTGTCAGTGAGTGCATAAGTAGACATCTAATCAGGGAAAGATGACAGTCAACACAATTGCCTCAGTCCTTTTTTAAAACACAGAATAATGATTGTATATTCAAATCCAGTTGTAAGTTCTAGTATCCAACTTTAGTTTAAGAAAAATACCAGTTAACATGAAATAAAACATGAAAGCAAATAAAATCACATTTTAAAGAGATAAAAGAACTTATTGATTTTGGAAACCAAGTTAAACAAAAAAGTTGAATTGTATGGATGTGTTTAAATTTTGTGGTCTGCGGAGACATGATTAGAAACCTAGAGGTCAGGGTTTAACTGTTGCCTGAAAGAGAAGATACAGCATTAGGTTTAGTAGAAACAGGCAGCTAGAACAAAGGCCAGAACTGAGACCATCTGATCCACACGTGAAGTCAAGGGAGGAGAGTTAGTCATGAGAAATTGAAAACAGAGTCTCTGTCACTCATAGATGTGAGATCTGGAGTCACATTGCAACCTGGGAATCGAAACCAACTCCAAAATTAGATAATGGCCAACAACATGTTCAAATTCAGTTGCTACTTTAGAATAATATGAGCCAGAGTGACAAAATGATTTTGAAGGAAATGTTTTTAGAACAGACTCATATGGAACTCTCTACAGGGGGGAGCAAAAAGGCATCACTCCTCAAAGATGAACCAAAACTGACAAAGCCATCTCTTAAGCCAATAAATTATCATGAAGGAGAGTCAATTCTATAAACAGAAGATTTAGCAGTTCCAGGAAATAGCAAAAATCTAAAGAGACTATAAAAGTATAAAAATTATGAAAAATATTTAAAGACATAGAATGATAAATGCTGCTTATAGGTAGTACAAAACATTTGAAAATAACTCAATATAACTTCTAAAATTAAAAATATAGTAATTAAAATAAATAAATTAAAAAAAACATATAGTAATTAAATTTTAAATAACCTTGAAAAGATATATAGTTTTATATAATAGATTTGCAGTAATAACTCAGGTAATGTAGTATAGGAATTTTGAAAGTTGGAAAATGCTGAAGAGATGTTAAAAGTGCTAAAGATACACTGAGAAACTCCACATGGAGGAATAAAAAGAAGTGCAAGCAATACTGCAAGAGAATATTCAGCGTTTTCTAGGTGCAGAGAGATTACTGAATCCTTACACTGACTGTACATCAATTTCAAACTAAAAATCTAATTCTTACCCTATATTCATCATAAAGAGAATGCAGAACATTAAATTTAGAGAAAATCAAAAGCACTTCAATAGACTGACAGAATACTTCTCCTTAATAAGAACAGATGCCTGAAGACAAATGATTAACATGCTCAAAGAGCGGAGGAAACACCTAGCTGTCACTAGGCTTCCATGTCCGTTTAGATTATCACACAATAATAAGGAGAAAATGAACAGCTTTTAGATTGCATTCGGAATTTCATAAATTAAAAAAAAATACTAACAGTAAATTTCACAGGAATAAAAAGGAAGAAGTTATATACAAGGGAAAGAAACAGTAAATCAAGGAATCCGTAAATATATTAGCTAACTTATTACTCATTTGCTGAAACATTTCAGATCATTTAAAACATGTCAGAAATAATATTAACACTATGTAAAAATAATATGAAATACCAAAGGAGACGATCTGAGATAAAACATTTTGTGGTTCCTGTACTGTGTGCTGACTAACTTCCATTTTGTCATAGTCAAGTATGCATATTAATAATTTATAAAGACAAAATTCAAACTACAGTGTCTTTAAAGGGAAGAGTAATAAAGAAAACACGATGCATCCAGAGAGAAAGCAAGATTGGAAAGAAATAACCTAAAATGGCAAGCAAGGAAACAAAATAACATAGAAAATGTCCAAATATATCAGAAATAACAACATGTACCTGACTTGAGGGTTTCCCTGGTGGCTCAGCTGGTAAAGAATCTGCCTGCAATGCGGGAGACCTGGGTTCGATCCCTGGGTTGGGAAGATCCCCTGGAGAAGGGAAAGGGTACCCACTCCAGTATTTAGATTTCCCTGGTGGCTCAGATGGTAAAGTATCTGCCTACAATGTGGGAGACCCTGATTTGATCTCTGGGTAGGAAGATACTCTGGAGAAGGAAATGGCAACCCACTCCAGTATTCTTGCCTGGAAAATCCCATGGACAAAGGAGCCTGGTAGGCTATGGTCCATGGGGTTGCAAAGAGTCGGACATGACTGAGTAACTAAACTTTCAACTTTAATCAGACTTAAGGGCTTCTCTTGTGGCTCAGCTGGTAAAGAATCTGCCTGCAATGCGGGAGACATGAGTTGGATCTCTGGGTTGGGAAGATCTCCCGGAGAAGGGAAAGGCAAACCACTTCAGTATTCTTGCCTTGAGAACCCCATGAACAGTATGAAAGGAAAAATGATAGGACACTGAAAGATGAACTGCCCAGGTCAGTAGGTGCCCAATATGCTACTGGAGGTCAGTGGAGAAATAACTCCAGAAAGAATGAAAGAATGGAGCCAAAGCAAAACAACACCCAGTTGTGGATGTGACTGGTGACAGAAGTAAAGTCTGATGATGTAAAGGGCAATATTGCATAGGAACCTGGAATGTTAAGTCAATAAATCAAGGCAAATTGGAACTGATCAAACAGGCAATGGCAAGACTGAACATTGGCATTTTAGGAATCAGCAAACTAAAATGGACTGGAATGTGTGAATTTAACACAGATGACCATTGTATCTATCTTGAGGGAAAGAATCCTTTAGAAGAAATGGAGTAGCCATCATCGGAGAAGGTAATGGCACCCACTCCAGTACTCTTGCCTAGAAAATCGCATGGACAGAGGAGCCTGGTAGGCTGTAGTCCGTGGGGTCGCTACTAGTCGGACATGACTGAGCGACTTCACTTTCACTTTTCACTTTCACACATTGGAGAAGGAAATGGCAACCCACTCCAGTGTTCTTGCCTGGAGAATCCCAGGGATGGCGGAGCCTGGTCGGCTGCCATCTATGGGGTCGCACAGAGTTGGACACGACTGAAGCGACTTAGTAGTAGTAGTAGTAGCCATCATAGTCAACAAAAGAGTCCAAAATGCAGTACTTGGATGCAATCTCAAAAATGACAGAATGATCTCCGTTCATTTCCAAGGCAAACCATTCACTATCACAGCACTCCAAGTCTATGCCCCGACCAGTAACACTGAAGAAGCTGAAGTTGAAAGATTCTATGAAGACCTACAAGACCTTCTAGAACTAATACCCCAAAAAATGTCCTTTTCATTATAGGGGACTGGAGTGCAAAATAGGAAGTCAAGAAATACCTGGAGCAACAGGCAGATTTGTCCTTGGAGTAGAGAATGAAGCAGGGCAAAGGCTAATAGAGTTTTGCCAAGAAAATGCACTGGTCACAGAAAACACCCTCTTCCAACAACACAATACAAGACGCTACACATGGACATCACCAGATGGTCAACACCAAAATCAGATTGATTATATTCTTTGCAGCCAAAGATGGAGCAGCTCTATACAGTCAGCAAAAACAAGACTGGGAGCTGACTGTGGCTCAGATCATGAACTCCTTATTGCCAAATTCAGACTTAAACTGAAGAAAGTAGGGAAAACCACCAGACCATTCAGGTATGACCTAAATCAAATCCCTTGCAATTATAAAGTGGAAGTGAGAAATAGATTCAAGGGATTAGATCTGAGAGACAAAGTGCTTGAAGAACTATGGACAAGGTTCATGACACTGTACATAAGGCAGGGATCAAGGCCATCCCAGGGAAAAGAAATGCAAAAAGGCAAGATGGTTGTCTGAGGAGGCCTTACAAATCGCTGAGAATAGAATAGAAGAATAAAATAAAATAGAAGAGAAGCAAAAGGCAAAGGAGAAAAGGAAATATATACCCACTTGAACCGTGATTTCCAAAGAGTAGCAAGGAAGGATAAGAAAGCCTTCCTCAGCGACTGATGCAAATAAATAGAGGAAAACAACAGAATGGAAAGTCTAGAGATCTCTTCAAGAAAATTAGAGATACCAAGTGAATATTTCATGCACAGATGGGCACAATAGAGAACAGAAATAGTATGGACCTAACAGAAGCAGAAGATATTAAGAAGAGGAACAAGAATACACAGAACTATACAAAAAATATCTTCACAACCAAGATTATCACAATCCTGTAATCACCAGCCCAGAGCTAGATATCCTGCAGTGCGAAGTCAAGTGGACCTTAAGAAGCATCACTATGAACAAAGCTAGTGGAGGTGATGGAATTCCAGTTGAGCTATTTCAAATCTTAAAAGATGATGCTGTGAAATGCTGCACTCAATATGCCAGCAAATTGGAAAACTCGGCAGTGGCCACAGGACAGGAAAAGGTCAGTTTTCATTCCAATCCCAAAGAAAGGCAATGCCAAAGAATGCTCAAACTACCGCACAATTGCAGTCATCTCACACGCTAGCAAAGTAATGCTCAAAATTCTCCAAGCCAGACTTCAACAGTTCATGAACAGTAAATTTCCAGATGTTCAAGCTGGATTTAGAAAAGGCAGAGGAACCAGAGAACAGATTGCCAATATCCGTTGGATATTGAAAAAGCAAGAGAGTTCCAGAAAAAAACATCTGCTTTATTGACTATGCCAAAGCCTTTGACTGTGTAGACCACAACAAACTGTGGAAAATTCTGGAAGAGATGGGAATACTCTGACCTGCCTCTTGAAAAATCTGTATGCAGGTCAGGAACAACAGTTAGAACTGGACATGGAACAATAGACAGTTTCCAAATATGGAATGGTGTACCCCCAGACTGTATATTGACACCATGCTAATTTAACTTATATGCAGAGTACATCATGAGGAATGCTGGGCTGGGTGAAACACAGCTAGAATCAAGACTGCTTGGAGAAATATCAATAACCTCAGATACAACAGCAGATGACAACACCCTTATGGCAGAAAGTGAAGAAGAACTAAACAGCTTCTTGAAGAATGTGAAAGAGGAGAGTGAAAAAGCTGGCTTAAAACTCAGCATTCAGAAAAGTGGGCTCATGGCATCTTGTCCCATCACATCATAGTAAATAGATGCGGAAACAGTGGAAACAGTGACAGAATTTATTTTCTTGGGCTCCAAAATCACTGCAGATGGTGACTGAAGCCATGAAATTAAAAGATGGTTATTCCTTGGAAGAAAAGTTTTGACCAACCTAGATAGCATATTAAAAAGCAGAGATATTACTTTTCCAACAAAGGTCCGTCTAGTCAAAGCTATTGTTTTTCCAGAAGTCATGTATGAATGCAAGAGTTGGACTATAAAGAAAGCTGAAAGCCAAAGAATTGATGATTTTGAACTGTGGTGTTGGAGAAGACTCTTGAGAATCCCTTGGACTGCAAGGAGGTCCAACCAGCCCTTTCTAAAGGAGATCAGTCCTGAATATTCATTGGAAGGGCTGATGTTGAAGCTGAAACTCCAATACTTTGGCCACCTGATGCGAAGAGCTGACTCTTTTGAAAGGACCCTGACTCTGGTAAAGTTTGAAGGCGGGAGGAGAAGGGGACAACAGAGGTTGAGATGTCTGGATGGCATCACTGACTCAATGGACATGAGTTTGAGTAAACTCTGGGAGTTGGTGATGGACAGGGAGGCCTGGTGTGCTGTGATTCATGGGGTCGCGGAGAGTCGGACACGACTGAGCGACTGAACTTTACTGACTTGAACTGAAGTGACCTCAACTTGCCTCTTAATAAAATTATAATGTTATACTTAGATAAGATGCTTGAGTTTAAGATATCAGACTGGAACAGTTGCCAGTGAAGCTAACATTCAGATATGGCCTTGGAAACTGAAGAACTGGAAACAAGAAATCAATGTTATGGAATATAGCAATTTTTGCCTACATGGAGCTTTGAATTCACCCAGTGCTTAAAAATGTTACTCCCTCAGTCATTTCTGGCTCTTTGAGACTGCATGGGCTGTGGCATGAAAGTCTCCTCTGTCCATGGACTTCTACAACCAAGAATGCTAGAGAGGGTAGCCTTTCCCTTCTTCAGGGGATCTTCTCAACCCAGGGATCAAACCCAGGTCTCTGGCATTACAGGAAGATTCTTTACCCTCTGAGTGATGAGGGAAGCCCTGAATTCATTCACCCAGGTTTATACATACTACAGTCTAATAAGGCAGATTTTATCTTTAGGTGATGAAGCAACCATTTAAGTAAGAAGATCTTACCAAAATATCAATAAACAAAAAGAAGACAGACAGGTATCATGAATCTTAAGTAGTGACAATTGGAAGGTACTGAAGCACGAGATGGACATTGTCTTTATTTTGAAAAGGTTATTCTGGCTTTGGTTGGGAGCAAATGTAAAGTGGTTGCTGCAGGATTACAAAGAGTGAAAGAGTTTGTAGACTACATTTAGGAAGTGGCTGCTGCAATAGAACTGTAAGTTAGTTAATTTATGGAGTGCGGAGTCTAACAGTTAAAGAGAGATGTGTTGTTTGTGAGTTATCTCAAGCTGAAACACCACCCTATATCCTATCTGTGTTTCAGAAGTAATCTGTTTCACTTGTCTGCAGAGAAGAGCATCAGCTGACGTGCAATGAAAAATGAAGTCCTTGGCAGAAAAGCAAGATCAGTTGATGCTTTTGGAGACAATAATAAAAGTATAAGTATTTACTAGAACTATTTTGATTTCAGTTGATTAAAAATGTAAAGCTCTCTCCATATACGTATTCATGAATTTTGCCTTCTCAGCAGACTTCAAAAATTACTTGTTATCTATAGATGATCATTTCTGCTGATATCACATTGAATTTAATTGAACTTTGGCCTTCAAAATGCATGAAGTATATTATAAATCTTTTAAATAATTCATGCATGGAGCACAGCATAACATGCATGAGGCGTGCAAGTATTTTCAAGTCTACGATTTACCTTACACCGCTGGTTTTTGAGACATTAATAGGTTACTTTTATTCTCCTTCACTTCACTTCATATGCCCCTATGCTTTATAACTGTCCACCTAATTAAGTGGTGCATACTCTTTTCACACACATGAAGGCCTCACACAATCTGTCAAGGAAAAATAAACTTGTCTCTATTGATCTAGAAGAGTCTCCTTTTGTGTGAAATTTTTGGTGATAGTATTTCAATGGTAATAAATGCAGCTGGATTAGTGACAGGCAGAAAAATATTCCTTAGAAAATATTACTAGGAAATGGTAAAAATGTATATCATAAAGAGGAGCTTATACTTGTTCTGAACTCCTGCCCTATGGAGTACTGATATAAGAAATTTTGACTAAATAGTTCAGAAGACTTGAGAAAAGCTCTAGGATCTATTTGCCACTGACAGCAAAGATGAGGGGTAAATATAATACAAATACTCAATGCAATATATAAAACTTCATAATAATAAGCTGATACTCTTCAATCATCCTGAAATATCTTTAAGGTCCTTCTAGAATAACATCATAAAAAGTAAACAGTGGGCAGGGAGAACAGGCAAATGTGTTGCTATGGATAAAAGGAAAGCACCGCCCATGAGTAATAAGACAACTCAAATCAACAATCTTTATGTTTCTAGATAGGTTGTGATTTTCCTCCCACTCTACAGAAAGGAAGAATCAGGATTAAGAAAACTCCCAAAGGAGAATGAAAGGGTCAATGGGAAAGCCTGTGGAAGTGACTAACAATACACTGAAATTTTAAAAATGGAAAATGCTGAGAATATGTTATTTGACTTTTTGTAATATTTTTGTCATTATCTAACATATTCAAATGGAAAGGGTGAGTCAGAATTTCTTCAAATATTTCCATCACTGATATAAATAAAAGTGAAAAAAGGAAATACAAAATGAACATAAAAATAATTCAACATAATCTCATAGGTGAAAGAGACAGAAATATAGAGGACATTAAAAAATAAAACTAGTATAATAGAAAACTAGACAAATCAACCAGTGAGCAAAGACATAATTGGAAACTGAAAAAAACCCTAAAGAAATGTAACATCTTTTTTTCATCTCTATCATGTACCATTATGTTTCAATTCAATATGTAATTAACCCTGCTCTTGTAAATATACCATTTAGTAACTTATTCACCAAGAATGTTTTCTAAAACTTGTGGGAAAGCCAATACAAATAATTAGAAAAGTTGAACACTAGCTATAGTTAACATTCACCTCTTTCCACGTAGGAGTCAGCTGAAAATGGGAGTATGGAAAATGGACTGTGTTACTATTCTTTCCTTTTGGACTGTGAGACATTGCTGTAAATTTCTTGCAAGGAAATAAAAATCACATGACTTGGAAGTATTATTATATACATCTTTTGATTATTTTTATCATATTCTATTTTTATTAAAATAAATTTACCAAACAAAAGGCATTTTATTGACCCAAACTACATAAACTTCTATGTAAGTACTAATATATGTATATATACATGTTTATATACATACACAAGTTAATGAAGTCCAGGTCAACAAAATGCCTGTTCTTTGGCAAATTAAATACATAAATATGCATGTTTTATATATGTTAAATATGTGGTGATCTCGTCTTACATCTATTTATTTAATTATGTGTTTTTCATTTTTTTATGCTATTGGAGGCTCACAAGGAGTTAATAAATGATTCCAATTACATGCCTAACATTTTATAGTACATAAATTAATATGGCTTCATACCAAAAATTGTATTTGAAGCATATATTGTTTTTGGATGTAAAATGTTTGAAAGTTTTACTACAGTGGTCTAACAATTATTGAGTTTTTAATGGGAGAACTGCTCAATGGAGTAAATTATAATTGGCCGTTGAAGCTGCAAATATTCACAGAGGGAATCAGCATATTATTTTCAATGGTCAACTGTCCGGTTTAACATTTTGGCTCACACACTCTCAACACAGGTGCCCAGCAGAAGCACTGTAGGGACTCTGGAGAAGAGCGCTGGTCAATATTCCATAATTTAATTTTCAATTTGTTCACCAGACATAAATGCCATCCTTTGTTTTAGTGAGCTCTGCTGATAATACAAATGAATGTGTGCATGCTAAGTCGCTTCAGTCAAGTCTGACTCTGCGACCCTGTGGACTGCAATCCGCCATGCGCTTCTGGCCATGGGCTTCTCCAGGCAAGAACACTGGAGTGGGTTGCCATTCGCTTCTCTGGAGGCTCTTCCCACCCGCATGGGGTGGAGCCAGTCTCTCACGTCTCCTGCACTGGCAGGCAGGTTCTTTACTACTAGCGCTGCCTTTGAAGCCCAAGAATACAAATGGGATGTTGCAAATTACTTTGGCTTTCCTAATCATTAGTTTTTAATAAAACCATCAAAGCCATAATAATTTTATGGCCTTAAGGTAGAAGCAATTGTTAAAAAGTGATATGCCTTATTAAGGAAATGTGAATGCTCTTTGATAAAAGTTAGAGGATAAATTTAGAGGAGCGCATTTAGTCAAGTGTAACAGCAACGTTTTAATCAATTTAGTTTACTCAGGAAGATTGAATTATTAATTGTAAAAAGTTTACTAGGTGGTATCCTTTTCTATAAAAAATATTTTGTAAAATAAATGAGTGGGCTCATTGTGTTATTCTGGAGTAATTATTTGTATAATCACTCAAATTTTATTGAGGAAGGTTATTGGCTCTAGAGCTAGTCTGCTTGTTCTTGAATCCCACTGATCATGCTGACTGTCATTACTGCTGGTAGAACCACTGGCAAGTTGTATAATCTCTCTGTGCTTCAGATTCCTTATCCATAAAATTGGGATAAAGATGCACCTAATAAGCGTCAAAAATTACTTCACACAACAGCTTGAACAGTAAATGTTAGTATGAAGTGAAAGTCACTCAGTCGTGTCCAACTCTTTGCGACCCCATGGACTATACAATCCATGGAATTCTCTAGGCCAGGATACTGGAATAGGTGGCCTTTCCCTTCTCCAACGGCTCTTCCCAACCCAGGGATCGAACCCAGGTCTCCCTCATTGCAGGCAGATTCTTTACCAGCTGAGCCACAATATTATGATTACTCTTGATGATTCTTATTCATGAAAATTAAAAGAAACTATGGCCATAAAACATTTTCCATCATGAATTGCTTTAAGCAGCCTTTTAACATGCTTAAACGGTATTGATAATTCATTTGCTCACTGTCAAGATTCCCTTTCTTCAAAGGAAAGACACATTTTTTTAAGGAAAAAAAAGAGAATATTTTCCTTCGGTGGAGATATTCAGTTGGATAGTCACTCTTTTCTGTTCTAATTCACTACTTCCCAGACAACACGTGCTAAATACATACTCATTTTCAATGATAAAGCTCACTAAGCATTGATGGGTGAATAAGAAACATACTTTTTAAATAAAAATTTTTCACATAAGTGGATGCTCAGAAATTTCTTTCCATAGCTAAGATAAACTAGTTGTAGAAGCTGATGACAAGCACAGTGCATGAATAAACTGAACCTAAAACAGCACTGTAGCTATGAAATTCTCTAAATTTTTCGGTACGATCACTTCCCTTGTCCTTGCTTCTGTATATTTTCCAGTAAACTCTACTCTGCTTCCTTCTGGTAAAGTTGAAAGTTACAGAAGTCTACTCAGTGATTTTGGCATCTGCCGTACTCTCAGAAATCACAGAATGCAATCACAGAGCGGGTAATTCAAGCTCACATTCTTTCAAGGCAAAAAAGATTGAGCTGCATTTAGTATGAGATTCCTGTAGTCTGAGAGATATGCATTTGACTGAATTGAGGAGAAAAAAAAAAAAAAGCATCTCTTTGTATCTTTTTGCTCAGTTCAGTCAACTGTATGGCAAATATTTAAGAGGTTATTTCTATATTGGTTCTCTTCATAATTATTCAAATACTTGCCCCTATTTAAAAACACTCCCCCCCCAATTTATTGTAAGTTCTTTTATTAGAGTGATGCATTAAATTTCATATATTGATAATTGAAAATATGGACTGACCATGTATACTATTACATGGATCCCCGATATTTAATCAAAAGGTTTAGAGCCTAAACTTGCCCTAGGAGCAGCAAATTCATTATTCCGTTCCGTTCCGTTCAGTCGCTCAGTCGTGTCCGACTCTTTGCGACCCCGAGGACTGTATCTTACCAGGCTTCTCCGTCCATGGGATTCTCCAGGCAAGAATACTAGAGTGGGTTACCATCTCCTTCTCCAGGGCATCTTCCCGACCCAGGGATCGAACCCAGGTCTCCCGCATTGGAGGCAGACGCTTTAACCTCTGAGCCACCAGGGAAGCCCAAATCTTATTACAAAACCACAATACTGCTTACAGATATATTTCAACAAGATCACGCTCAAACATCTGAAGGGAAAGATTCATACTCACAGCACATGCATACGTTGGTATTTCTTTTTTACCTAGAGGGGAAAAGTCAAAGCAAACTAAAACAAAGCGTACCCTCATAATGGTGCACACAGATGTGTTAGGGAAGTGCAGAGCGTAAGCGCAGCCACTCTCTAACAGACCCTTTTACTTTCAGCACTACACAGCAGATAGATCTGTTTTAGCAGAGCGAAAGCATTTTGCCTTCTCAGTGCGATAGTCTTTATGGACCATGTAGTAATAACGGGTCCTAAAAGTAAATATAAGCCTCATTATTTTATAGAAATGTGCATGGCTGTGTGTGTGTGCGCGCGCGCATTAAGGGAAAGGACAGAGCTTTTCTATATAAATCATTTTAGTCCAGCTTCAGCTTTGAACACTGGCCTTCTTCGGGTGGTGTTTTACTTTCTAGGTGGTATCTTGAGATGGATCGTGTCCAAAAACGCAAGATTTCAAGCTAATTTTAAGCAAGTTTACCAAATGTATGAAAGCTTACAATGTCCTTTATTAAACAAATTTTTACTAAATTGAACCAGCTTGTTTTTATAGATTTTCCTAATGATTGAATAGGAAGATAGAAGCAAAGCAGTGGTTCTGATTTTACTCAGGACAAAGAAAGTACAGCTCTAACTCTACTAACAATGAAAATAACTACACATTCCAAAAACATAAGTTAGGGATGATGAAATTGTTTTGTATCTCAAAGGTGTTGTTACACCACTGTTTATACCAGTCAAAGCTCAATCTGTATCTAAAAAAGGCGAATTTTACTGTTAAGTAATGTCAATAAACCTAAATTAAGTAAATGAAAGAAAAATATAAAAAATATTACTGTATCTTTAGCAATTCTAGTGCTCTCTTATTCTAACATTTGTGAAATTAATGCCATTATTGATACTTCATTATAATTAAATCATTAATAGTCTATATGTATTAGTTTTCCATTGTTGCCTAACAAGTTACCACAAAGCCAGCAGCTTAAGACAACACCCTTGTTATTTCATAATTTTTATGGTTCCGCTTCTGTCTGAACACAACTTCACCTGGGTCCCCTGCTTCAGACTCTCTGACAAGGATGTCATTAAGAATTCAAGGCCAACAGCTAGGGGAGGATCCACTTCCACGTTTGTGTCGTTATCAGAATTCAGTTCCTCCTTGGCTGTTAGAGTGAGGGTTTTGGTTCCCTCCTGGCTGTTGGCCATGTGGGCCTCCCCACTAAGGTGACCTGCTTATGTCAAGTAATAACAGAGTGACACTCTATCACCTTTGCAGTAAAGTACTAGCTAGAAACAAGTCACAGATCCCACTCCCCAAGAAGGTTAGCAACAGGCAGTGGGGAGCAGCAGGGTCTACCTTAGAAACTGCCACACCAAGTTAACACAAATGCAATTAACATTGTGTATGCATAACATTTAGAAATTCGGTGCCTAAGGAACATGAAGATGATTGGAGTGTCAGATAAAAAACAAATTAAAACTATTCCATATATTAATATTCTGTCCCCTATTTTGTCAAAAATAAATGCTAGGAAATCAATAGTTTCCCTATGCATTACATTAGTCACTGAGATATTAATTTTCTTTAAATAAATATATGGCTCTGCTTCTGAATATTTAACATAATTCTGCTTTGACTCAGGCATGTGGTATAGCTAATTCATCTTACTTTCCCCTTTTGTTATGTATTATTAATATATATCTAAAAGATTTTATATCTTGGAAAACTGTATCTTGGAAACCAACAATATCTATCATTATATTTATATGCTTTTTTGTCATTAGTAATTTAGCATATAATTTTAATTAGTGTACGATCAAGCAAGTTGTCAAGAATTTTACTAGCTAATTTCATTAGCTAATTTCAATACATATAATAACAAATTAAGCTGACTATAAAACACTAATTCAAAACTGGTCCAAAAATTTTATAACATATGCTGAAAAGAGCTTAGCTAAAATGTTTTAAATTATTTTTTAATGATATTTTATATTGATTACTCTTTCTAAAAGATGGAGAAGGCAATGGCAACCCACTCCAGTACTCTTGCCTAGAAAATCCAATGGACAGAGGAGCCTGGTAGGCTGCAGTCCATGGGGTCCCTACGAGTCAGACACGACTGATCAAGTTCACTTTCACTTTTCACTTTCATGTATTGGAGACGGAAATGGCAACCCACTCCAGTGTTCTCACCTGGAGAATCCCAGAGACGGGGGGAGCCTGGTGGGCTGCTGTCTATGGGGTCACACATAGTCAGATTCAACTGAAGCGACTTAGCAGCAGCAACAGTTTTCTAAAAGATACAACTAAAAATATATGAATTTCTAAATCCCTATCAGAGAGTATATCTTCATGTATTTTAAAATTTGTTTCCTATTTATTTTTTATTTTATAGGTAATATTTTACCTTTAATGTTCTAACATTACTCTTTTGATATCAGATCTTTATTTTTACATTCTTTGCCACTTATTTATATGTATTGATATTTCTAGGTCTTTAAATATTCCTGACCACTGTTTCTTAATCTAGAATTTATTCTGCAAAATTTATTTATAGTCTTTATAATAGAAAAGACCATATTTTATACTATACTATAAAACTTTTTTCTCCAATTAAAAAGTTGTCTAATGCTTTATAGCATTTTAGGTTTTTTGTTTTTTTTTTTACTATTTTACTACCAAATATTTTATCTTGTAAAAGTATGATTTTATTATTACAAGATATTTAGTGTTTTAACTAGATTGTCTATCTCTGGCAAGCTGAAGAAAAAAAAAACCCTACTCTTCTGTATTATTGAAAACAAGATTTTATTTTATTTTATTTTTGGCCACACCACACAGCTTGCAGGGTCTCAGTTCCCCAACCAGGAACTGAATGTAGGCCATGGCAGTGTCAGTGCCAAATCCTAACCACTAGACCACCAGGACGGAGAAGGCAATGGCAAGCCACTCCAGTACTCTTGCCTAGAAAATCCCATGGATGGAGGAGCCTGGTAGGCTGCAGTACGTGGGGTCACTAAGGGTCAGACATGACTGAGCGACTTCACTTTCACTTTTCACTTTCACACATTGGAGAAGGAAATGGTAACCCACTCCAGTGTTCTTGCCTGGAGAATCCTGGGGACGGGGGACCCTGGTGGGCTTCTGTCTATGGGGTCACGCAGAGTCGGACACCACTGAAGTGACGCAGCAGCAGCAGCAGCAGACCACCAGGAAACTCATGGACGCATTTCAGTATGAATAATCATTTTGCTTTCTGTCAACCCTGTTGTGTAACATATCAGGAAGATGGAAGTTGCTGCACTGAAAGGACAGAGTGTATTGTTTTCTGCACACTGAATCACTCTTTGACTTTTTGGACTCTGAAGTATTTATTCCTTTTGACTAGATACAATTAAAATTATATAATAACAGATATTTTTACTTTCGAAAAACTGTTTCAGGATAAAGCAGAATGAGGCTGTTAGCTTTCACATATATATTATTTTTTTTAAATCATTGCAATGGAAGATATTTACTGATTTAGTCAATCATTCATTAAAGAATTATTTAATCAATGCATATTACATGCCAGACATTGAGGATATAACAGTAATCAAAGAAAACCCTGCTCTTATGCAACTTTCATTCTACTGTCTGGGGAATATGTAAAATAAATATATACCTGTCAATTAATGGCATAATTCTTCAAAGATAAAAGAAGAATTGTTCATAAAATGTGGAGGTTTGGGAGGAAAGGGAGTAACAATACTTAAAATTCCTCTCAACTGCTTTTAAAATTGTTACGGAATTTTAGGGGATACAGGGGAATTCAGATATCGTGAAATCCAAGCTCTTCATTTTACACTGAAGATGCCCAAAGTGGATAGGGGAGTGAGCCACCAATATCTTATTTGATCATATATTGATAAATTTGACATGGAAACTAAATCATGTGTCCCCAAATATAGTGTCCACATTACATTGCTAACCTGTTACAGAATGCCCCAAGTTTGATACCAAAAATTATCCCAGATGAAAGGCCAGGACCTTTTCCCTGTCCTCTCTCCCCCTACATCAGGAAGAGTATTGTCTACTTATTTTCAGAAAGTAGCATTTTATTCATAGCATTTTTGTAGTTCCAATTACATTCTTCTTTCAGTTCAATTCAGTTCAGTTGCTCAGTCATCTCCGACTCTTTGCAACCCCATGGGCTGCAGCACGCCTGACCTCCCAGTCCATCACAACTCCCAGAGTTTACCCAAACCCATGTCCATTGAGTTGGTGATGACACTCAACCATCTCATCCTCTGTTGTCCCCTTCTCCTCCCACCTTCAATCTTTCCCAGCATCGGGGTCTTTTCCAATTAGTCAGTTCTTCACATCAGGTGAACAAAGTATTGGAGTTTCAGCTTCAGCATCAGTCCTTCCAATGATTATTCAGAACTGATTTCCTTTAGGATGGACTGGTTGGATCTCCTTGCAGTCCAAGGGACTCTCAAGAGTCTTCTCCATCACCACAGTTCAAAAGCATCAATTCTTCTGTGCTCAGCTTTCTTTATAGTCCAACTCTCACATCCATACATGACTATTGGAAAAACCATAGCTGTGACTAGATGGACCTTTGTTGACAAAGTATGCTCTATATTAATTCATATGGACTCTCATCATGATTATAGAACAATGGAGGGTAAAACCTGCATTAATGTGTGTGCAGGTGTGAATGTGTGTATACAGGTATATATGTATGTGGCCCCCCAAATAAAGTTGCTTAATAAGGATTGTTCTTTTTATTCAGTTGCTAAGTCAAATCTGACTCTTTGTGACCCCATGAACGCCAGGCTTCCCCGTCCTTCGCTATCTCCCGGAGTTTGTTCAAACTTATGTCCATTGAATCATTGATGTCATCCAACCATCTCATCCTCTGTCTTTTCCTTCTCTTGCCCTCAGTCTTTTTCAGCATGGTTGACACCTAGAACACACTTGCCATGTTTTCTGAGGCACTTGCTCAACTAGGATTATTGTAAGAAATGTTTCAAACATAAAATAACTTACATATATGTTATGACTCTGGCTCTCCTTCAGTGCTTCCAACTGGGCCCCAGGAAGCGCTTATTTACAAACCTGGGAAGACTTTAGGGAAAGATGAGTAGAGTTAAAATTGGCTCTTTTCTTTCGGTTCTTAAAATATCAAGACCAGACTGAGGCCATAAGTGGGACTTAAAATCTCTGTTGGCTTCAAGGGTATATCTGGGTTATAAGGCCTTCATGTGGGCTCAAATTTATCCTGCTCCATTTAAGTACAAATTAGAGTTCCCAGCCATGAGGAATAAAAAATTTTAGGGTAATTTAAGGATGTAATCAGTCAACTGGAAGCTTTTTATTGTGTAGTCAGTAGCCATCTGCAGTCAATAAAAAACTATCAGTTGGCCTAAATATACAGAAGCACACTGGTCACTTGTGTTTGAGGGGAGATTTGGTTCTTTGCCTGCATGCACCTGTTTACCCATTTGCAAACCCTATTGTGTAGACTGGAAGAGGCTGTAAGGACAGCCACACAGACACTGAGCTACACAATACACTTGCAAAGAAGCGTGTTTAGAGTTTTCTCCACACTTGTTTCAGAAGAACGCTTCTCCTAGTCAATGAAGGCATACCAATAAGTTTACACCTGCCAGCCAAACTTTAGTTACAAAAATGAAATGTAGAAAAACACAGATGAATATGGTCTCCACATACCTTGATTTCATGAAAATATACGTTTAAATCAGGATTGCAAAAACAACTCCATAAATTGTTTCAGGAATTACAGTGATTCAATATAAATGAAATCACAGCTGGCATTGATGTAAGACTGCTGTGAAGAATAGCTTTTCTTAAAGGTGCTGCTATCACTTGGTCAAGGGTTGTTTAAAAGCAGAAAAAAGGGCTGTGGTATAAAAGTAATGAATAGTGGAAATGAATAAAATAGAGAGAAAGCTATTGGTATAGCATGAAAAATATAAAATCCATTAAAGTAATAACAGTCCAATTTACTAAAATTTCTCAAAGTATCTTGTAAAATAGCTCTGCGTGATTTCTCTTATTTTCAGCTATGATGCTCTGTATAAATGGGTTCAGGTTTTATTGCTTGTACGATAAAGTGAAAGCTCAACTTGCCATCAGAAAACCTAAAATCAGAAAATAGGAGTTGTCTCTACTCATGTGAATTTGAGAAATATCTCAACCTCAGTGTTCAGTAGTGTGCTGATTATTAAAAGTAATATAACAAGTTTTTTTTCTTCATAAACGGAAAGACTCAGCCCAGAGGCAAAACAAGTTGCTTTAGGTCATCAGCCGAATCATCAGGGGTGAGGCTAAAGTTTACATGTCCAGACTCTGTGTTTAATGGGTTTATTCACAGCTTTGCTCGTCAAGGTAGGGTCCCTGGAGAAACAAAATTAGCATGACTGGGGAGCTTGTTGGACATGCAAGTTGTCTAGACCCCAGACCTATTGATCCATAATCTACATTTTAAAAAGATCCCCAGGTAATTCCTCTGCACATTAGACTTGGAAAAGGAACACTTTACAATATGCTGTTTTCTCACTCCATGGTTGACATGAGGGAAGATGATCTGATACATGTAAAACAATCCATGCTCAATCAATGCAACATGTTGTTCAGTCACCAAGTCATGTCCAACTCTTCGCAACATAATTTTTCTTAATGGTGGTTCTAGGAGTGCTTTTAATTAAAATTTAATTTAATTCTAAGTGATTTTAATTCAAAATTTGGAATTAAAGAATGCCCTTGTAAAAATTTCACTAGTAATAACTTCACATTTTTCAAACACACATATGCCAATGAATTCAAAGTTCTTCCAAGGTTAAACTGAAAATAACTATTTCAATTAAATATCCATAAAATATGAAGCAATATTTAATTCACAAAAGATCCCATCCAAGGATGCTAGAAGAATTTACAGACAGCATAGTTTACTCTCAAAATTTGTTTATGATTAGATGGAAGTAAAGTTATAATCTGAGACAGTTTGCAAGTGGCAAAGTTGTGCAAGAAGTTGGTAATAGAAATGAATTTTCACACATTCATTTCTGATATATTCACAGTAATGTCTAGCTCTTAAAGTAACAAAGAGTCTATCGATCTTAAACTCTCTCTGTTTAGGCAACATACATATGGCCATTGTGTCTTTTGAACTATGCATCTCTAGTGTCAGACACAGTGCTTGGCTATACAAAGTGCCAAATATACATATAGATGCAATGGCCGTATGTATGTGGCCTAAACAGAGAGAGTTTAAGATCGATATAAAATAAGAAACTAGCAATGAGGGGTGGCGGTGCAGAATTAGGCATTTTTCTTCTATTCACCTAAATAGAAGGAAGAAGGAAACAGGATCTGACTGCTATTAAAACCAGAGGGAAATACGACAACTCTGAAAACAATTGAAGCTTAAGATTCTCATACGTAAATAAGATTTTGAGAGGAAGAGACAGTGATTTGAGGAAACACTGCACTACCATGATTGAAGAGAGTTTTACGCTCTTCCAGAGGAAATGGCAACCCACTCCAGTGTTCCTGCCTGGAGAATCCCAGGGACGGGGGAGCCTGGTGGGCTGCCGTCTATGGGGTCGCACAGAGTCGGACACGACTGAAGTGACTTAGCAGCAGCAGCAGCAGCAGACCCTGGACAGAATGAACCCCAAAGTACAATGATCTCCATTGCTGATGTTAAAAACTGCAAACAAAACAAAACAACACCGCGTGTTAAAATAAAAAATACTGAACAAGTTAATGCAAGCTGGACCCTGATCGTTTAACAACAAATGCAAATGTACGGAAATACAGTGAACCAAATATTTTAAATAATTTTGATTCCGGAGGGTGATAAACAGAATCATGTCTGCCCAAAGACGTCCACTTTAAAGTCTCTGAAACCAGTGATAAGTTACTCACATGGCAACAGGGACTTACCAGAATAATTAAATTTATGGATCTTAAAATAGGAGATTATCATGTATTATACAATTTGGCCCAGTATAGTCATATGAGTCCTTAAAAGCATAGAACTTTCTCCAGAAAGGCACTGAGATGTGGTAGAAGGTAAAGTCACGTAAATTCCAAATATAAGCAGATCCAACGTATTGCTGCCGACTCTGAAATGTGACGTGGAGGAACCAGAAACAAGACTCTAGGAGTTAAGAGTGGCTAAGGTGGGCAGGAAGCAGGCACTTCAGTCTTACAATGGATTTAAATTATCCCAGCATCCTGAAAGAAATGCAGGCTGTCTATATTTTGATTTCAGTCTTCTGGAATGTTGCAAAGGAATAAGCTGAGTCACAGTGTGTCTAGCGTGTGTGTGTGTGTGTATTGTCAATCTCCACATAAATTATGAAGTTTAGTTCAAAGGCAATTACCTTAAGATTAATAACTGGAGCCGGAAGGTAAAAATGACTCCATTTTTCTTGGATAACCTTAACTAGAAGTTATGGCAGTAGGTCTCAAACAAGATTACTGTGAGCATATATTAAGATTTACATGACAGACCCAAATCAAGATGGCAGAGTAGGACACAAACTCACATCCCCCCAAAAAAGACACCAAAATAGATATCCACCTGTGGGTCAGTTTTCACTAAAAACTAAGTGGAGACAAGCAGAAAGACTCTGTACCACCAAGGCTGTAAGTAAGATACATGGAAATTGAGGTGGAAGGGAAAATAAGTGATGAGGTCAGGACATGTGCCCTGGGAGAGGTCTCAGAGGGAAGGGGGGAACCACCTTGGGGAGTGAGCTGTTCAAGCCACAGATTAGGGAGCTCAGCTCTGGGGTCTAATGTGAAGATGAGCCCCTTTGGCTGGTCGGAGGGCTAGTGGGGCTAATAGAAAGGCTGCAGAGAGTGTGGACTAGGCTTATGAGGAACACACAAATGTTTGCTTGCTCCTGAATCGGGGTAAAAGGGTGGAATGAAATCACATGGTTGTCTGACTGCTTGCTGTCCAGACAGAACCCACAAATCATCCCCATGCACATCTCAGCTTGAGTCAAGCAAACACTCCTGAATCACTTACCCCACACAGCAGTGAGGACTGCCGTGACCCAGGACAAAGCGTGGCCATGAGACGCTGTGGCAGCTCACACCCAAGGAGTGTCTGAGCAGGAACAGAGAAGCCATTCCTAGTGACTGCTTTCTATCTCAGAGGAACATCAGGTCTCCGACCGTGATCAGACCACCAAACCCTATGTGCAGACCTTCACTGAATACCCACGCCAGCCACTCTTACTCTACCATTGCTCCCCTCTGAGGCTGAGGATCCTAGGAGTGGAATACGGAAGAGTACACGTTTAAAGATAACTGAGTCAGCTGAGATCTTCCCTTAAGGCTTCTGCTCCAGCAGTTTGGAACTTGACACTGCTCCTGACAGGGTAATGATGGCCAGTGGGCATGGGGGAAGCCCTGCCTCCAACCTGGCTCCAAACTTAGTCCCCCCGCCTCTAGCACCACCTCCTACCAAGGGGATAACTGCCAGAAAACACTGAGGGAAGACATGACTTGTGTTCATATCAAATCCAGCTCTCTCACTAGAGTCTCTGGGCACACAATGTATAGGGATGCTCCCACATAAGGATGCCTCTTCAAGACTGCCATAGGTAACTGTTTCACCTAATTTCATAAAGACGGAAAAAAAGACAAGCAATGTGAGAAGAAAGAAGAATGTGTCTCAATTGAAGAGCAAGAGAAAACCCTTTAAAGAACAAATAGTGAAATAAGCATTTTACTAGGGAAAGAAGTCAAAGCATTATTAGTAAGAATGCTATCTGAATTAGGGGAAAGAATAGATGAGCACAATGAAAATTTTAATGAAAAGCTAGAAAATAATAATAATTCAAAAAAGACCAGTCAGAACTGAAGAATAGAGTAATTGAAACAAAATACATAACTGGAGAAATGTGGACCAGGTCATACAGAGGACTGCATAAATGATCTGGAAGATAGAATAATGGAAATTACTCAATCAGAATAGCAAAAATGAAAGAAAATTTTAAAAAATAATAATACTATAAAGGATATTTGGGTTAATGTCAAGCAAATCAATATTCCCATTGCAGGGGTCTCAGAAGGAGATAAGAGAGAGGGAAGGGATTGAAAATATATTTATGAAATTGCAGTTGAAATATCTCAATCTTGAAGTAGAAACAGATATAGATACAGCATCCCAAGCAAGATGAATCAAATAGATCCACATCTCAATCTTGAAAGTAGAAACAGATATAAGTACAGCATCCCAAGCAAGATGAACCAAATAGATCCACATCAAGACATATTATACTGAAAATGGGAATGTGAAAGATAGAATTTTAAAAGCAGAGATAAAAACATCCATATACAGAGGAATTCCCATAACGTTATCATCTGATTTTCTTATAAACACTTTACAGATCATAAGAGAGTGACATGATATACTTTGAGTGCTAAAAGGGAAGAAACCTGCGAATCAGGGTTTTCTACCCGGCAAAATCATCATTCAGAATCAAAAGAGAGATAAAGAGCTCTTCAAACCAGGAAAAGCTAAAAACATTCATCAGTACTAAACAGATCCACCCAAAATGCTACAGGGTCTTCTCAAAGTAGAAAATAAAAGGCTATAGCAAAATGTAAGTATCCATAGAAAAGACAAATACCACTACTAATGACAAATATGTAGTAAGGACTGGAGATCGATCAACAACTTAAATAGGGTAAGATTTATATTAAAAGATAGAAAAAAAAGATGATCAGGAAAGGTATAAACATGAAGATTAAAATATGACATCAAAAACACAAAGTGTGGGGAAAGGGAGCAAAACTATACTCTTTTAAAACGAGTTTGAACTTAAAGGACAATCTATTTAAAATAAATAGATATAGTTATAGATAAAATGATACAATCCCCATGCTAAACACAAGTCAAAAGTCACAAGCAGAGAAAGAACAAAAACTACAAAGCAGAGAAAGGGCAAAAGCATAGTAAATAAATCATCAAACTACCGCAAAGAAACTAAAAGGGGTCGGGGTGTGTGTGGCGGGGGGAGGACAGGGAAGAACTAACAAGAAAAAAAATTGGAAAAAAGAAATAAAATGGAATTAAGTACAAACCAATCAATAATTACTTTAAATGTCAATAGGCTAAATGTACCAATAAAAATACATAGGTAGCTGATTACATAAAAAATAAGATTTCAATCTTCTACCCAGAAGAGACTCATAAGCTAGACACACTCAGATTGAAAGTGAGCGGATGGAAAAAGATATGTCAGGCAAATGGAAGCAAGATGGCTGTAGCAGAACTCATACCAGAGAACATATCTGTTAATATATATATATGTCCAATAAAGGAGCACCTAAATATACAAACTGACCAAGGACCATCTAGTCAGAGCTTTGGCTTTTCCAGTGGTCATGTATGAAATTGAGATTTGGACCATAAAGAAAGCTGAGCACAGAAGACTTGATGCTTTTGAACTGTGGTGCTGGAGAAGACTCTTGAAAGCCCCTTGGACTGCAAGGAGATCAAACCAGTCCATCCTAAAGGAAATCATTCCTCAATATTCATTGGAGAGACTAATGCTGAAGCAACTCCAATACTTTGTCCACCTGATGTGAAGAACTGACTCATTGGAAAAGACTCTGATGCTGAGAAAGATTGAAGGCAGGAGGAGAGGGAGACGACAGGATGAGATGGGTGGATGGCATGACTGACTTATGGACATGAGTTTGAGCAAGCTCCAGGAACTATGATGGACAGGGAAGCCTGGAATGATGGAGTCCATGGGGTCTCAAATAGCTGGACAAAACTGAGTGACTGGGCTAAACTGAACTGAAATATATAAAGAAAACACTAACAAATATAAAGGGAGAGTCTAAGAGCAGTACAGTAACAGCAGGTGACTTTACCATCCCGCTTACTTCAATGGCCAGAATATCAAGAAAGCTGCTGCTGCTGCTGCCACTAAGTCACTTCAGTCGTGTCCGACTCTGTGTGACCCCATAGATAGAAGCCCACCAGGCTCCACCTTCCCTGGGATTCTCCAGGAGTGGGTTGCCATTTCCTCCTCCAATGTGTGAAAGTGAAAAGTGAGAGTGAAGTCGCTCAGTTGTGTCTGACCCTTAGCGACCCCATGGACTGCAGCCTACCAGGCTCCTCCATCCATGGTATTTTCCAGGCAAGAGTACTGGAGTGGCTTGCCATTGCCTTCTCCGATCGAGAAAGCTATAGAGGCCTTAAACGACACAGTGGACTTGCTGGACTTAATGGATATCTGGACAGCATGTGTGCGTATGCTCAGTTGCTCAGGTTGTCAGCTCATTGCAACACCATGGACTGCAGTCTGCTAGGCTATTCTGCCCATGGAATTTCTTCTGAAAAACAGCAGAATAAACATTCTTTTCAAGTTCACATGGCACATTCTCCAGGAAAGATCACATTCTAGGCCAGAAAACAAATCTGATCCAATTTAAGCAGATAGAAATTTTATAAAATACTCTGCAGATGCTGATTGCAGCCATGAAATTAAAAGACGCTTGCTCCTTGGAAGGAAAGTTATGACCAACCTTGATAGTATATTAAAAAGCAGAGACATTACTTTGCCAACCAAGGTCCATCTAGTCAAGGCAATGGTTTTTCCCGTGGTCATGTATGGATGTGAGAGTTGGACTGTGAAGAAAGCTGATCGCCGAAGAATCGATGCTTTTGAACTGTGGTGTTGGAGAAGACTCTTGAGAGTCCCTTATACTGCAAGGAGATCCAACCAGTCCATTCTAAAGGAGATCAATCCTGGGTGTTCATTGGAGGGACTGATGCTAAAGCTGAAACTGCAATACTTTGGCCACCTCATGCGACGAGCTGACTCACTGGAAAAGACTCTGATGCTGGGAAAGGTTGGGGGCGGGAGGAGAAGGGGACGACCGAGAATGAGATGGCTGGATGGCATCACCGACTCTGTGGACATGAGTTTGAGTGTACTCCGGGAGCTGGTGATGGACAGGGAGGCCTGGCGTGCTGTGGTTGATGGGGTCGCAAAGAGTCGGACACGACTGAGCGACTGAACTGAACTGAACTGAACTGAGACCACAATAATATGACACTACAAATCAATTATGGGAAGAAAAATGGGTAAAGCACAAATGCATAGACACCAAATAACATGCTGTTAAAAAGAAAATCACTGGGTAAATAAAGAATTCAAAGAGGAATTCATGAAATACTTCAAGACTAATGAGAATACAAACTTTCCAATGTCGGTGAGATGGAGAAAAAGCTCCCTCCCCAAGAGGGAGCTGATGTAACACAAGCATACCTTGAAAATAAAACTCAAACAAAAGACCTAACCTTTCATCTAAAGGAATTACGAAAGGCAAGTGAAAGACAAACGGGGCTGGCGTGCGGGGATGACCCAGAGGGAGGATAAAGGGAGGAGGGAGGTGGTAGGGGGATTCAGGAGGGGGAACTTATGTAAACCCGGGGCGAATTCATGTCAATGTATGGCAAAACCAACCAATATAATATTGTAAAATAATTTGCCTCCAATAAAAAATAAATTAACTACTTAAAAAAATTTTAAAAAAAGTCAGCAGAAGAAATAATAAATATCAGAGTACAAATAAATGATACAGGCCAAAAAAATAGAAAAGGTCAATGAAACCCAAAGCTGATTCTATGAAAAGATGCACAAAATTGCTAGACTTCAGCTAGGCTCATTAAGGAGAAAAGAGAGAGGACCCAAATAAAAAACAAAAAACTAAATGATAAGAAATAACAATTTATAGAAAAGAAATCACATGATCATCTTAATAGATAGATAAAGAAAAAGGATGTAACAAAATTTAACATTCATTTATGGTATAAACTTTCATCAAGATAGGTACGTAGAGGACATAACTCAACAAAATGAAGAACATTTGTGAGAAGCCCCAAGTTCACTTCATTCACTTAGTAATGTCTGAATCTTTGTGACCCCATGGACTGCAGCACTCCGGGCTTACCTTTCCATCACAAACTTGTAGAGCTTGCTCAAACTCATGTCCATCGAGTCAGTGATGCCGTCCAATCATCTCATCCTCTGTCATCCCCTTCTCCTGACACCTTCAATCTATCCCAGCATCAGTTTCTTTTCAAATGAGTCAGCTCTTCGTATCAGGTGGCCAAAGTATTGGAGTTTCAGCTTCAGCATCAGTCCTTCCAATGAATGTTCAGAACTTATTTCCTTTAGGATGGACTTGTTTAATCTCCTTGCAGTCTGAGGGACTTCCAAGAGTTTTCTCTAACGCCACAGTTCAAAAGCACCAATTCTTTGACTCTGAGATTTCTTTATAGTCCAACTCTCACATCCATACATGACTACTGGAAAAACCATAGCTTTGTCTATACGGACCTTTGTCAGCAAAGGAATGTCTCTGCTTTTTAACATACTGTCTAGTTTGGTCATAGCTTTTCCTCCAAGGAGCAAATGTCTTTCACTTTCATGACTGCAGTCACCATCTGCAGTGATTATGGAGCCCAGAAAAATGTTCTCACACTGTTTCCACTTGTTCCCCATATATTTGTCATGAAGTGAAGGGGCCAAATGCCATGATCTTCTTTATCTGAATGTTAAGTTTTAAGCCAGCCTTTTCCCTCTCCTCTTTCACTTTCATCAAGAGGCTCTTAAGTTCTTCTTCACTTTCTGCCACAAGGGTGGTCTCATCTGTGTATCTGAGTTATTGATATTTCTCTCAGAAATCTTGATTCCAGCTTGTGGTTCATCCAGTCTGGCATTTTGCATGATGTTCTCTGCATAGAAGTTGAATAGGGTAACAGTATACAGTCTTGATGTACTGTTTTCTTGATTTGGAAACAGTCTGTTCCTTGTCCAGTTCCTTCTTGACCTGCATACAGATTTCTCAGCTCGAAGGTAAGGTGATATGGTATTCCATCTCTTGAAAAATTTTCCACAGTTTGTTGTGATCTACACAGTCAAAGTCATGGCATAATCAATAAAGCAGAAGTAGATGATTTCTGGTATTCTTTCATTTTTTTATGATCCAATGAATGTTGGCAATTTGATCTCTGGTTCCTCTGCCATTTCTAAAAGGAGCTTGAACATCTAGAAGTTCACAATTAGTGTACTGTTGAATCCTGACTTGGAAAATTTTGAGCATTACTTTGCTAGCGTCTGAAATGAGTGCAACTGTGCGGTAGTTTGAGCATTATCTGGCATTGCCTCTCTTTGGGACTGGAATGAAAACTGACCTTTTCCAGTCCTGTGGCCACTGCTGAGTTTTCCAAATTTGCTGGCATACTGAGTGCAGCACTTTCACAGCATCATCTCCTAGGATTTGAAATAACTCAACTGGAATTCCATGTCCTCCACTAGCTTTGTTTGCAGTGAGGCTTCCAAAGGCCCACTTGACTTCGCTTTCTAGGATATATGGCTCTAGGCTGATGATCACACCATCGTGATTATCTGGGTCATGAAGATCTTTTTTGTATAGTTCTCTGTATATTCTTGCCACGTCTTCTTAATATCTTCTGCTTCTGTTAGGTCCATACCATTTCTGTCGTTTATTGTGCCCATCTTTACATGAAATGTTCCCTTGCTATCTCTAATTTTCTTGAAAAGATCTGTAGCCTTTCCCATTCTATTGTTTTCCTCTATTTCTTTGCATTGTTCACTGAGGAAGGCTTTCTTACCTCTCCTTGCTATTCTTCTGGAACTCTGCATTCAAATTGGTATATCCTTCCGTTTCCCTTTTGTCTTTAGCTTCTCTTCTTTTCTCAGCTATTTATAAGGCCTCCTCAGACAGTCATCTTGATTTGTGCATTTCTTTTTCTTGGGTATGTTCTTGATCACTGCATCCTGTACAATGCCATGAACTTCTGCCAAATTTCTTCAGGTATTCTGTCTCTCAGGTCTAATCCCTTGTATCTATTTGTCACTTCCACTGTATAATCATAAAGTGAAAGTGAAGTCGCTCAGTCGTGTCCCACTCTTCGTGACCCCATAGACTGTAGCCTACCAGGGTCCTCATTCCATGGAATTTTCCAGGCAAGAGTACTGGGTGGGTTGTCAGTCTCCTTCCCTGCAGGCAGACACTTTACCATCCGATCTACCAGGGAAGTAATCATAAGGTATTTCATTTGGGTCATACCTGAATGGTCTAGTCGTTTTCCCCACTTTCTTCAATTTAAGTTTGAAGTTGGCAATAAGGTGTTCATGATGTGAGCCAAAGTCAGCTCCTGGTCTTGTTTTTGCTGACTGTATAGAGCTTCTCTATATTTCCCTGTAAACAATATAATCAATCTGATTTCGGTATTGACCATCTGGTAATGTCCATGTGTAGAGTCTCCTCTTGTGTTGTTGGAAGAGGGTGTTTGCTATGACCAGTGAGTGCTCTTGGCAAAAGTCTGTTAGCCTTTGCCCTGCTTCATTTTGTACTCCAACACCAAATTTGACTGTTATTCTAGTTATCTCTTGACTTCCTGCTTTTGCATTCCAGTCCCCTATGATGAAAAGGACATCTTTTTAGGTATTAGTTCAGGAAGGTCTTGTAGGTCTTCATAGAACTGTTTAACATCAGCTTCTTCCACATTACTGGTTGGGACATAGACTTGGATTACTATGATACTGAATGGTTTGCCTTGGAAATGAACAGAGATCATTCTGTTGTATTTGAGATTGGACACAAGTACTGCATTTTGAACTCTTTTGCTGACTATGAGGGCTACTCCATTTCTTCTAAGGGATTCTTGCTCACAATAGTAAATATAATTGTCATCTGAATTGAGTTCTCCCATTCCAGTCCATTTTAGTTCACTGATTCCTAAAATGTCGATGTTCACTCTTGCCATCTCCTTGTCCATGTGTGACAAGTTCACAACTAATAGCTAATATCATGCTTAATGGTGATAAACAGAGACGTTTTCCTCTAAAATCAGGAACAAGACAAAGATGACCCTCTCACCACTTCATTTTAAGATAGTATTGGAACAACTAACCACAGCAATCAGATAAGGAAAAGAAATAAAAGGCATTCAAATTGGAAGGGAACAGGTGAAATTGTCACTATTGGCAAATGATATGGTATTATATGTAAAAAAAATCCAACAGTATCCACCAAAAGCTATTATATTGGAACTAATGCATGAATTAAGCTGCAGGACACAAGATTAATATATAGGTATCTTTTCCATTTTCATACATTAATATTGAACTATCAGAAAGAAAAAGTAAGGAAACCATTTCATTTACAATCACATCAAGTAGAATAAGATACCAGGAATAAACTCTATCAAGGATATTAAAGATCTACAATCTGAGAACTATAAAACACTGATGAAAGAAGTTGAGAATATTGCAAAGAAATGGAAAGATATTCCATGATCTGAGATTGGAAGAATTAACAGTGTCAACATGTCCATACTACCCAAAGTGATTTACAGATTCAGTTGAAACTCTATCAAAATACCCAAGACATTGGAGATCCAACCAGTCCATTCTAAAGGAGATCAATCCTGGATGTTCATTGGAGGGACTGATGCTAAAGCTGAAACTCCAATACTTTGGCCACCTCATGAGACGAGTTGACTCACTGGAAAAGACTCTGATGCTGGGAAAGGTTGGGGGCGGGAGGAGAAGGGGACGACGGAGAATGAGATGGCTGGATGGCATCACCGACTCTGTGGACATGAGTTTGAGTGTGCTCCGGGAGTTGGTGATGGACAGGGAGGCCTGGCATGCTGTGATTCATGGGGTCGCGGAGAGTCGGACACGACTGAGCGACTGAACTGAACTGAACTGAACTGAGAACCAACAATCTTAAACTTTATACTGAGCTACAAAATACCTCGAATGGTCAAAGCCATCTTGTGAGTGAAAAACAAAGCTTAAATTATCAGGTTCCCCGACTTCAGTCTGTAATACAAAGCTACAGTGATCAAAGCAGAATGGTACTGAAAAACAAATGTTGAGCTCAATGAAACAGAATAGGTAACCCAAAATAAACCCACCACACTGTGGTCAATCTATGACAAAGGAGACAAGAAGTTACAAAGGAGAAAATTCTCTTCAATAAGTGGTGCTGCTTGGATGAAAGGACTGGTACAAGTAGAAGAGTGAGATTAGAATACTTCCTCACAAATATAGGGCTTCCCTGTTGGCTCAGACGGTAAAGCGTCTGCCTGCAATGTGGGAGCCTGGGGCTCGATCCCTGGGTCAGGAAGATCCCCTGGAGAAGGAAATGGCAACCCCCTCCAGTACTCTTGCCTGGAGAATTCCATGGACAGAGGAACCTTTAGGCTACAGTCCATGGGGTCACAAAGAGTCGGACACGACTGAGTAACTTCACTTTCACTTTCACAAATATATTAAAAAAAAAAAGTTCCAAGTGGATTAGAAATGGAAACATTAGACCAGAAACTATGAAACTCCTAGAAGACATGGAAAGTACACTATGACATGAATCATACTAATATTGTTTTAGTCTGCTTAAGGCAAAAAATATAAAAGCAAATAATAAAAAATGAAGTCTAATTAAACATAAAAGGTTTTTCAAAGCAAAGGGAACCATCAACAAAAACAAAAGTACAATCTACAGACTGGGAGAAAATATTTGCAAAAGATATGACTGATAAAAGTTAATATTCAAAACTTATAAACAGCTCATTCAACTCAATATATATATATATATAGGTATATATACACACACACATATATAAAAGACCTAATAAAAAAGGGGCAGGAAACCTAAATAGTCATGTTTCCAAAGTAGATCTGCAGATAGTCAGGAGGCACATGAACAAATGCTCGATATTGTTTACCATTAGAGCAATGCAATCCGAAACCACAATGAATTAGCACCTCACACCCATCACTTCATGTGAAATAGATGGAAAAACAGTGGAAACAGTGTCAGACTTTATTTTTGGGGGCTCCAAAATCACTGCAGATGCTGATTGCAGCCATGAAATTAAAAGACGCTTACTCCTTGGAAGGAAAGTTATGACCAACCTTGATAATATATTAAAAAGCAGAGACATTACTTTGCCAACAAAGGTCCGTCTAGTCAAGGCTATGGTTTTTCCCGTGGTCATGTATGGATGTGAGATTTAGACTGTGAAGAAAGCTGATCGCCAAAGAATTGATGCTTTTGAAATGTGGTGCTGGAGAAGACTCTTGAGAGTCCCTTGTACCGCAAGGAGATCCAACCAATCCATTCTAAGGGAGATCAATCCTGGGTGTTGATTGGAGGGACTGATGCTAAAGCTGAAACTCCAATACTTTGACCACCTCATGCGACGAGTTGACTCACTGGAAGAGACTCTGATGCTGGGAAAGGTTGGGGGCGGGAGGAGAAGGGGACGACCGAGAATGAGATGGCTGGATGGTATCACCGACTCTGTGGACATGAGTTTGAGTGAACTCAGGGAGTTGGTAATGGATAGCGAGGCCTGGCGTGCTGTGATTCATGGGGTCGCGGAGAGTCGGACACAACTGAGGGACTGAACTGAACTGAACTGAACTGAACCTTTCAAAATGCTAGAATGAGAAAGTTTACAACTAACAAATATTGCCTAGGATATGGGAAAAAAAGGGCACACCTAGTACATTGTTGTTGGGATTGCAGATTATTTCAGTCACTGTAGAAAACAGTATGTATGCTCCTCAAAATCTAAAAATAGAAATGCCACTTAATCTAGCAATTAGCCTTCTGGTTATATAGCCAAAGAAACCAAAAACACTAATTCTAAAAGATAAGAAGATTGTGCACCTCAGTGTTCACAGCAGCATTATTTACAGTAGCCAAGATATGGAAGACACTTAAGTGTTCTTTGGCATATGAATGAATAAAACATATATGGAGTATATATATAAACAATGGAATAATAGCCATAAAAAGAATGGAATTCTGCTATTTGAAACAACTGGATGCCTACAGAGCATTATGTTCAGTGAAATAAGTCTGACAGAGAAAGGCAGCTACTCTATATTATCACCTAAATGTGGGATCTAAAAATATCACGAAAATCTATATGACAAAACAGTACCAGTCTTGCCGATATAGACTTGCCGATATAGTGGCTGCCAGTAGGAGAGGGGATGGGGTGAGGTAAGGGTAGGAGATTAAGAGATCCAAACTGTTTAGAATAAGTAAGCAACAAGGACACACTCTATAGCACAGGGAAATATAGCTGCTGCTTTGTAATAACTTTAAATGGAGTACAATATCTGAAAATACCAAACCGCCACATTGTACACTTAAAGCTACTATAGTATTATAAATCATCTATACTTCTTTTTATAAGCTGAATTATTAAAAAAGGAAAAAACTTCACAATACCAGGCCCGAGTTCCACAAGCTGAGTTAATAGATCTAATGAGAGTAGAGAAGTTGAATTTTGAAATTGGGTAATTTTTTTCTTATATACGCTTATCTACCCTTTCATTGACACTACCCCATAGTTTAAATATATAATCAATAAATTATCAGAAAACTTAATTAGAATTTACTATGTATATATATAGTACAAAGTATTTTGCAATTTTCATTATGAATTTTGTAGTAAGATGTGAATGAAAGCTTTATTTAATATAAATCTATTTATTTCTAAGGCTTTTAATAACAATGAATCTGGACCTAAACAGTGTACTTGATGGAACAGTGGATACCATTGGATAAAAAAAAAAAAAAAAAATGGCTATATCCATAACCTAGGAGAGAAAGCAGAAAGAAAATAGAGAACTCTAGGATTCTATTTAGTGAAAGCAGAAAAACACGTCTTTAGTTAATAGAAGAAACAAATTCCTTGATGTATATAGCTTTTACAATAAAATAAGATAAAACTGCATCTTCACTGCTAAATGATCCTTGTACTTGGCTTGAAGAATTGAGTTAGTTTATTGCCATCACATGAAAAGACATAAGTATCATGGTTAAGAACAACTGATCTTGAGGAAACATTTTGGCTTAAATGATAATAGCAGGGCTTCCCTGGGGGCTCACTGGTAAATAATCCACTTGCCAGTGCTGGAGACACGGTTTCCATCCCTGATCTGGGAAGATCCACCAAGCCTGTGTGCCCCAGGTACTGAGCCTGTGCTCCAGAGTCCAGGTGCCCCAACTACTGAGCTCACGCACCACGGCGCCTGAGGACTGGGTGTCCTGGAGCCTGTGCTCCTCAGCAAGAGAAGCCGCCACAGGGAGAGCTGTGCACCAACCACGACAGGAGGGTAGCTCCTACTCACCGCAGCGCGAGGAAAGCCGGTGCAGCAATGAAGACCCAGCACAGTCAAAGGAGATAAGTGAAGCAGTTCATTAAAAAATGTGACAGTAAATAAAATGCTGAATCCACACACACTGCACAATCCCTTATACTAAATTCTGTGGTCCTAAACTCATAAGCAATGCCTTTGTTTGTTGTTTCTCTTCCATTACAATTAGATAAGAGCAAACTACCTTTCAAGAGGCAAAAGTGGTGTGTGCAGCAGATCTTACAGACTTTTCCTTTGCACTGAAATGTTTTTACTCAGAGCATTTCAGAACACCAGGATTTTCCCATCTCATCACCCTATTACTATCACAAAGGAAAGCTCAAGATGTCAAGAAGGAGAAAATTTGAATAAAACTTTAGATTATATGCCTTCTTACTTATGAGCTGTACTACAAGAGAACTACTTCTATAATATATTAAGAATAGCAGTAATTATATCAAATGTGCATGGGGGCTGTGCCTTTTAAAGCACATTAGGGACTTTTACATTCTTTTCATTTGAACTTCATTACTATCTCTTAAGCTACCTCAAATTAATCATTTATTTCCTTCTCTCAATGCAGTTTAAATATATTATTTTCTCATGCTATTATTTCTTGTGTAATAAAGGGAAAATAACAGTACACTAACTAGCAATGGGTGTAGCATATCAAGAGTTCACTTAGGTCTATCTGAATTTCCATTTGGTATTTTTTGTATTCTACTTGTGTTATATTGTTTTATTTAACTTCTCCTTACATATAATGAAAAGGGATCCAAACTGGAAAAGAATAAAAGATGTCACTTTCTGCAGATGTTATGATACATACATAGAAAATCCTAAAGATGCTATCAGAAAATTACTAGAGCTTATTAATGACTTCAGTAACATTGCAGGATACCAAATTAATACACAGTGATCTCTTGCATTCCTATACGCTGATAAGAAAAGACCAGAAACAGAAATTCAGGGAACAATCCTATCTGTCATTGCAGCAAAAAGAATGAAATAATGAGCAATAACCCTACTTAGGAAGGCCAAAGACCTGTACTCCAAAAACTCTAAGATGCTGATGAAAGAGACTGAATATGATAAGATACACCATGACAAACAGAAAGATATGTCTTGTTTTTAGAGTGGAAGAATTGATAATATGAAAATGAACATACTACCCAAGGCAATGTACAGATTCAAAGCAATCCCTATCAAACTATTTACCAAGGGTCTTTTTCACAGTAATACAACATTTTTAAAAAAATTTTTATGGAAACACAAGATCCCGAATATCCAAACAACTTTGAGAAGGAAAAACAGATGGAGGAATGAGAATCTCTGACTTTAAACTATACTTCAAAGCTACAGTCATAAAAACAGTATGGTACTGACACACAAATCAATGGAACATGGTAGAAAACCCAGAAATCAACTCACTCTCTTATGGTCAATTAATCTGTGACAAAGGGGTAAGACTACACAATGAAGAAAAGATAGTCTCTTCAAACGTGGTGCTGGGAAAACTGATCAGCTACATGTAAAGGAGTGAAATTAAAACATTCTCAAAACTATACACAAAATAAACTCAAAATGTATTAAAGACCTAAATGTAAGACCAGATATTCCTAGAGTAAATCATAAGCAGAACCCTGACATAAATCACAGGATCAACTTTTTGGATCTATCTCCTACAGAAATGGAAATAAAAACAAAAATAAACAAATGGGACCTAATTAAATTTAAAAGTTTTTGCACAGGAAAGGAAACAATAAACAAAACAAGAAGGCAACCTAAAGTACAGGAGAAAATATTTACAAATAGCAAGGTATTAATTTCCAAAATATCCAAACTGCTTTTCTAGTACTATATAGCCAAACAATCCAATCAAAAAATGGGTCAAAGATCTAAATATACATTTCTCCAAAGAAGATAACAGATTACCAACAGACACTGGAGAACATGTTCAACATCACTAATAATTAGAGAAATGCAAATCAAAATTATAATGAGGTAACACCTCACACCAGTAAGAACTGCCATCATCAAAATGTCTACAGATAATAAATACTGGGGAGGATGTGGAGAAAAAAGAACCTTCTTACAGTTAATGTAAATTGGTGTCGCCACTACGGGGAACAGTATGGAGTTTCCTTAAAAGCCAAAAAATGTAGTTCCATGTGATCCTGCAAATCCCATGCTTGGACGTATATCAGAAGAAAAGTATGATTAGAAAAAAATATGTGTACCGCAATGTTCGTTGCAACACTATTTAGAATAACCAAGACATGGGAGCCACCTAAATGTCCATGACAATTGAATGGATAAAGATACAGTATATGTACATATGTATATAAAGAGACTCACAGACAAGAAAAACAAGCATTGTTTCCAAAGGGGAAAGAGAGTGGAGTGATAAATTAGGAGGTTTGGATTAAAATTTGCACACTACTGTATATAAATAGACAACCAACAAGGACTTGTTGTTTAACAAAGAGAAGTATACTCAATGTTTTGTAGCAACCTATAAGAGAAAAGAATCTAAAAAAGAATATATATATATATGTATATATACGGGTAACTGAATTACTGTGCTGTACACTTGAAACTAATACAATGTTAAAAAAATAATGAAAAGGGAAAATAATCCAAAGAACTGGAAAGCAGTTTCCTTCTGTGTTACTTTCTAATACATGGTTTAAAATGATGATATACCCTCATAACTCCTCCTAATAATTTTACTTTTTCTCAGGGCCAGTATCATCCATAATTTAAATATTAATGAGCCTTTTCTACCTAATAGAGATTTGTCTATAATACATAATACAAAGTGTTCCCTTATGGAATTTGATGAAATCATTGACAATGACAGGAAAAAAAAAAAAAGATGAGAATTATTATAATGAGCAATAAAAATGACCATAGCTACTATTTTTGAATACTATTGACTATGAACTTGGTAGACATTCAGGAGATACATACATACACGGGTAATTTAGTTAATATTTACTTTCATATGTAATACTCATGGCAATCTATAATTTATGCACTATTAATATCCTCATTAGGCAATTAAGAAAAAAGACTAGAAATGCTTATTAAATTAAAATGTCGACTATTTTTAGATATATTAACTTCTACATTATCTTATAATGTAAATATCTTATCTAATTAACTTTAAATTAATCAATTTCCTTAATAAGACGGATGACCATTCTTGTACTCCCAAGCATACACTTTTTTGAGTACTGATCATATGCTCAATACTACAATAAATTTTTTGCAAATTTATCTCAGATGATTTTCAAAATATTATAAAGCTTGTCTTATTTTTTTCCTGTTTAATAGACAATGAAAAAAATTCAGAGATATTCAATTACTTAAAAGAAGCACCAGGTGTTCAATTCAATTCTGAGTCTAAAATTTAAAGCTCTGTTTGCTACTATAGCGTTTCCCAGCAGTATACACTACTTCAGTTTCATAAGTATTTCATAGGTTTTCATTATGTCAAAATATTGAAAAGTTCTGTTACCTTTGAAAGACTTCAGTAAATAAGAGATTTTGGGTCATTTACATGAATAATTGTTAGTTCTGTTTCAATTAAGGCACTAAATGGTAATATAAGAGCAAATGACATCTGAGATATGATGACAAATTATTCCAAATCCTCTAAATATATATAGGAATATTTCAGACAAACACTTATAGATCATATTTTGTTAAAAGTGGTAGTGAAAACTGCAGGAGTATGCTGGCTCTAATCTTTCCAAGCATGATGTTCTCCCACATAATGCTCTATTACCCAATATGACTTAAATCTCTAAATGATTGGAAGTAGCTTTCATATCCTGGTGGATAAAAAATATACTAATTGTCAAAATTAATTATCCACACAGCATAATTCTGTATACCCTGCTCAGAATTAAGTGTGACAGCCAGGAAAATATAGTTCTTGGTTACCATACTGAAGCTTTTGAACTGTGGTGTTGGAGAAGACGCGTGAGAGTCCCTTGGACTGCAAGGAGACCCAAGCAGTCCATCCTAAAGGAGATCAGTCCTAGGTGTTCATTGGAAGGACTGACGCTGAAGCTGAAACTCCAATACTTTGTTCACTTGATGTGAAGAACTGACTCACTGGAAAAGACCCTGATGCTGGGAAAGATTGAAGGCGGGAGGAGAAGGTGACGACAGAGGATGAGATGGTTGGATGGCATCACCAACTCAATGGACATGAGTTTGAGTGAACTCTGGGAGTTGGTGATGGACAGGGAGCCCTGGGGTGCTACAGTCCATGGGGTCACAGAGTCAGACACGACTGAGCGACTGAACTGAACCACACTAGACTGACAAAGTTCAGCTGCCACCTGAGAGTCCACCACCATGTCTGCACTGAGGCCATATTGCTACCTGTCAATTTCTGAATGTGGTGAGGATATTGTACTCTACTAGGAGCCTTTGGTTTAAGGACTTCATATCAGACTGAAATTTTCACCGTGCTGCACAGGAGTCTGACTCCACCTGTGTATTCTACCTTGCCCTGCCCTCTTCTCTCACAGGTGTCAGACCTGCTGACAGTCAACGGGCTCTCTCTGGCCACTCTTGCCCTTTTTTCTTCACAAATACAAATTGTCCCATCCCATTTTGTGTCTGCATGGCAGAGCACCAGAGCTGACACACCGAGGCAATAAATCCTTACCTAGGAGGAGGACTGAAAATGAATCAAATGTGAACTACGGAAGTTTATTTTGAACCTCATTTCTAAGACCGTTTGTTGCAGATAGACACTTGGAAGTAACTTGAAAAAAGAATCTGTTAAATTGCCTGATGAATAAAGTGTTCACCTCCAACCTTGAGAAAATATGTGATTCTTACAGGTCAATCCTCTTTAAGGAGAAAAAAACCCAGCTTTCTAAGTTCGTAGCTACTCAGGTTAAGGGTGGCAGTGAGGGTTAAGGGGAGAGCAAAGTGATTGAAAATGCCCTTCACTGTTCGCTGGAAAGAGATACTGCTCAAAACTGATTTCACATATAAGCTTTGTGAATTAAACTCCTTTTTCTAAGAAAAAGAAAGGTATGAACTGGCTTTGGGTTCAGGGATCTATGTGGAAAAATATCTTTTTATGTGCTTCAAAACCAAGAAGGGTATATAAGCAGATGCTTTAGAGATTTTTACAACCAAATTAATTTATCATTCATTTATTCCTTCAACAAATACTGAACTTTTAAAAATCAATTTGTTTTAATTGAAGGATAGTTACTTTACAATATTGTGATGGTTTTTGCCATACATCAGCACGGACCAGCCACAGGCGCACATGTGTCCCGCCCATCCTGAACCCCCTTCCCACTTCCCTCCCCACCCCATCCCTCTCTGTTGTCCCAGAGCACAGGCTTTGAGTGCCCTGATTCATGCATCAGACTGTCACTGGTCATCTCTTTTACGTATGGTAAAATACATGTGTCAATGCTCATCTCTCAAATCATCCCAGCCTTGCGTTCTCCCACAGAGTCCAAAAGTCTGTTCTTTTGAAATATAGTGAAGAAAACACAATCCTTCCCACAGACCAATTAAAATGGGAGGCAACCAAGTGAGCATTTTGAATAGTGCGCAAGCATTTGCGGTAAGTAAGGGAGCATGTGAATGCAACATGAAAGAAGGACACCTATTTCATTGTGCAAGTATTAGGAAAGATACGCCTTGGGAAGCAATGATTCTGATGAATTCTGGAAGATAAACAGCTAGTCAAGGACGCCAGGTACTGAAGTCTTATCATTGACATCATGGGTGTGAGAGAGAGTGCTGGTAGAAATGACTCTGAAAGCGCAGGACTGCAAAGCAACTGTTAATTCAACTGAGAAGAAAACTTGTGTTGCAGACAGAGAGATAAAAACTAGAAAGGAGCCTGCATGCTCTCTAATCCTGACTGATCGCCGAAGAATTGATGCTTTTGAACTGTGGTGCTGGAGAAGACTCTTGAGAGTCCCTTGTACTGCAAGGAGATCCAACCAGTCCATTCTAAGGGAGATCGATCCTGGGTGTTCATTGGAAGGACTGATGCTAAAGCTGAAACTGCAATACTTTGGCCACCTCATGCGACGAGTTGACTCACTGGAAAAGACTCTGATGCTGGGAAAGGTTGGGGGCGGGAGGAGAAGGGGACGACCGAGAATGAGATGGCTGGATGGCATCACCGACTCTGTGGACATGAGTTTGAGTGAACTCCGGGAGTTGGTGATGGACAGGGAGGCCTGGCATGCTGTGATTCATGGGGACGCGGAGAGTCGGACATGACTGAGCGACTGAACTGAACTGAACTTAACTGAACTGAACACTTCGGTCAGGATACAGCTTTTTATGCATTTTAAGAAGGAGTTTGAGAATAAGCTCACAGAGAAAGCAGAGAAGACTATTGCAAGAATCCAGATGATAGAGAATGAGTGTCTGAATCAAGATGGCAGGGTCAGAGAAAAGTCAATGGCTAAAGGTAATATGTTTAAAGGAAACTGATGATTTCCCTGCTAGATTATGCTGCTAGAGTTCACTGCTAGATTATGGGGATTAAGAAAGAGAGAAAACTCAAAGACGATTTCCCAAGTATCTAGCTAAACTAAATGGTGGATGACAACCATTAAATGAAGTAAACGACCAGAAAAGGAAAGGAATTTTGAAAGAAAGATAAGGGTATTTTTGTAGATACTAACTTTACCTAATGCACACAATGGAATTTTAGTTTGGACCATACTACAATCAATAGCCATGAAACAATTTTTTCCTGAGGTTAATTATGCTTTTTTAATAACTAAATCTTTTATCATAATTCCCTGCATAATGGAAAGATTGTACAATGTAAAAGATGATTACATATTTTCCCTAGTAGGTTAAATCTGATCCAGAATCTTGTCAGACAGCCCCACAGATAATAAAACTTCATAAATAACAAAATGTTCTAAGAAGTCTGCTCACTGTGAAATTTAAGAGTGGGAGATCCAACCAGTCCATCCTAAAGGAGATCAGTCCTGAATATTCATTGGAAGGACTGATGTTGAAGCTGAAACTCCAATACTTTGGCCACCTGATGCAAAGAGCTGACTCATTGGAAAAGACCCTGATGCTGGGAAAGATTGAGGGCAGGAAAAGAAGGGGACGACAGAGGATGAGATGGTTGGATGGCATAATCGACTCGATGGCCATGGGTTTGGGTAAACTCTGGGAGTTGGTGATAGACAGGGAGTCCTGGCGTGCTGCAGTCCATAGGGTCACAAAGAGCCAGACATGACTGAGCAACTGAACTGAACTGAACTGATCATTCAATGAAATTATCCTGAAATCTTTGAATTATCAATATGACACCCAAAACTTATTCAGTTGCATAAAATTTCATTTAGCTTTTAATTTTTTTTTTAATTTTTGAGATAATTGTATATTCTTATGCAATTATAAGATAATACAGAAATGTGGTACATATATACAATGGAATATAATTCATAAAAAATGAAATTTTGCCATTTACATGAATATGGATAGATCTAGAGATTATCATAATAAGTGAAGTGAGTTCAACAGAGAAAGAAAAATGTCATGACATCATTCTTAAGTGAAATTGCAAGTTGCTCAGTCGTGTCCAACTCTTTGTGACCCCATGGACTATAGAGTCCACAGAATTCTCTAGGCCAGAATACTGTAGTGGGTAGCCTTTCCCTTCTGCAGGGGATCTTTCCAAGCCAAGGATGGAACCCAGGTCTCCCTCATTGCAGGCGGATTCTTTACCAGCTTAGCCAGAAGGAAAGCCCAAATGGAGGTCACTACAGAGCTGAAATTCCCATCCTTATCCAGTATCAACAGGAGTCTCCCTTTTATAGATATTAATGGAGGCTGAGTGGAGACCTGGATTTCTACACCCAATTGTCACTTACAAGGCAGAGCAGTCTACTTCCCTTGCTAGAGAAGTCTCAGGAAAAGCAAACTAAAACAGAACACTCAAGTAAGCTACAGAGCATTACAACATAATACTCAAAATGTCAACCTTTCCATTTAAGAAAATATCATTCAACAAATGAAGAACCAGGACACTCTCAAATTGAATGTGAAAAGATACTGAATAGATGCCAACACTGAGGGGAGAGAGATGTTAGAATTATCTGAGGAATACTTTAAATTTAAATACTTTAATCATCATAAAAATATTTGAAGAGGCAGTTATAAACAAGCATTGAGAATTAAAAATAGAGTCTAAGCAAAGAAACAAAAATGTCAGAAAAATAAATATAAAGGAGAGACAAAAATAAATTTTATAAAATAAAAAGTACAATAACCAGAACAAATAATTATTGGGTGCTCTCAACAACAGTATGCAGAGGCCAGAGAAAAGAATTAGTGAAGTTGAAAGTAATAATAGAAATTGCTCAATAGAAAAAAAATAGTAAACAGACAATAAAAAAACAAACAAAATACCAGATACGTTAGTACAGGAATGTGTGGGGATATTAACAGAAGATTAACCTGTGTCAGTGGAGACTGAGGATAGGAAAAGAAGACGGGGCTGAAAAACTATTCAAATGGATGAAATTTTGGATGAAATAATGGATGAAAATTTATATTTGCAAAATACATAAATCTGCAGATTCAAGAATCTAAGCAAATCCAAATAGGATAACTGAATTGAGTACATATCAAGGCATATATCACAAATTTCCCTCTCCAAAAATATATCGTACAAATATTAAATCAACGAGAAGAGGTTTTATTCATATCAGGTAAGGTAGACGTCAGAACTAAGTCCTAGGGACCTCAATTAATAAAAAATAGTTGAAGAATGATTTTAATTCTACATAATTTCTTCTAGAAAATTCGAGGGGAAAAGATATATATATATATATTTATAGTATTACTCTGATGCCAAAGCTAGACAAAAATAGAAAAAAATAAAGAGAAAATCACAGATTTGTCTCTCATGAATATAGATTGATACGTCACAAGCAAAAATCTTTTACAGGAAATAATAATTGATATGTTTGTTTATATCATAATTGAATTGGGTTTACTTTAGTGATGTATGGAGAAAGCAATGGCAACCCACTCCAGTACTCTTGCCTGGAAAATCCCATGGCCGGAGGAGCCTGGTAGGCTACAGTCTGTGGGGTCACAAAGAGTCGGACACGACTGAGCGATTTCACTTAGTGATGTAAGTCTGGTTAAATATTCAAGAATCAGTTAATATAACCCACTATATTACCAGGATAAAGAAGCAAACTTATGATCATATCAGTCAATGCAGAAAAAACAAAATTCACCACCCACACATGTAAAAACCTTTAGAAAAATAGGTGGCATTCTCAATGTGATATATATCAACTACAGAATACCTATAGCTTACCTTAAACTTAGTGATAGAAGACTGCTTTCCTACTAAGGTCAGTACCAAGGCAAAGGTGGCTATTAGTACTCAATGCATCAAGACAAGAATCAGCAACAAAAGTCATAGTAATTGAAAAGAAATAAATAACACTTTGCTTATTTGCAGATAGTATATTTGACTAAACAGAAAAATCTCTCAAAATCTATTAAAACAAACCCTTTTGGTTAATGAATGAATTCAGCAAAGTTATTGGATGCAAGATAAACCTAGAACAACTAATTTCATTCAATATGCTATGAACGAACATCTGGGCACTGAAATGAAAAATTAAGTATCTATGTAATCCCTTGAAAGTAAAATAATTAGATGGCTATCTAAAAAGACTGGTATAGGATTTGTATGCTGAAAAATTACATATGATGACAAAAGAATTAAAAGTATATCTAACTAAATGGAGAGATACATATCCAAAGTTCACAGATTAGAAAACAACACAGTAAAGAAGTCAATTTACCCATTGTCATATGTGTATGGCCGAATTCCTCTAAATATTTCAGCAAGACTTTTTGGAGCTATAGACAAAATTATTCTAAAATTATATGAAAAGTCAAACTAAAATATTTAAATCAATTTTGCAAAAGAACTATGAAAGAGAAATCAGTCTACCCAATTAAAAGGATTATTCACTTCAGTTCAGTTCAGTTGCTCAGTCGTGTCTGACTCTTTGCGACCCCATGAATCACAGCATGCCAGGCCTCCCTGTCCATCATCAACTCCCGGAGTTCACTCAAACTCATAAGCACTTGGCTATTTTAAGTGTTTAAGTGAGTCTTGGGCTGAGGGTCATTTTTTTGCCAATGGATGTCCAGATGCTCCCCAAACATTTATTGAAAAAACTGTTTCCTCCATTAAATTGTCTTTTATTCTGTGTCCAAAAAAATAAGTTTGGAATATTGGTGGGTATGTATTTCTGGGTTTTCTATTTTGTACTATTGATCTATGTTTCTATAACCCTAATACTACACATTTTGATTACTTTAGCTATATAATATAATATAATAATTATTATTATATTAATATTATATTATTTATAATTAATAACATATAATATAAAATTACAATTAATATTATAAATAATATTAATTATAATTATTTTAATAATTAATATTATATATTATCGATTATATAATATTAATAACATTTTATTATTATATACTATGTATTTTATTATTATATTATATTTATATGGTATTAATTATAAATAATAAAATATTAATATAATAATAATTATTATATTATATTATATAGCTAAAGTAATCAAAATGTATAGTATTAGGGTTATAGAAACATAGATCAATAGTACAAAATAGAAAACCCAGAAATACATACCCACCAATATTCCAAACTTATTTTTTTGGACACAGAATAAAAGACAATTTAATGGAGGAAACAGTTTTTTCAATAAATGTTTGGGGAGCATCTGGACATCCATTGGCAAAAAAATGACCCTCAGCCCAAGACTCACTTAAACACTTAAAATAGCCAAGTGCTTAAATGTTATATAGTTTTACATTTTGAAAAAATAAAAATAAAATAACAAAACCTTGGGGCCTAGAACCAAGCGGAGAGTAATTAGAATTGATCCCTAAAGTAAAGTCCATAAAAGGAAAATTTATATGTTGAACTTCATCAAAATAAAAGCTTTTATTCTGTTGTAAAAGAACCTTGTAAGTGAATGAAAACTCTGTCTACAGGCTTGGAGGAGGCATATGCAAACCACATTTCCAACAAAGGACAAGATCTACAATACATAAAGTTCTTAGGTCTAGTCCTAGAGTTTCTGGAACACAACATTCAAAAATGAATGGAACACAGGCAAAAAACACAAACATTTTACTACAGGAGATATGCAGATGGCAAGTATGAACATGAAAGATTTTCAAAATATTTAACCATTAGTGAAATCAAATTAAAACCACAATAAGACATACATCTATCTTAACAACTAACTAAAAGTAGTGATAACACCAACTTCTGATGAAGGAACTGGATCACTCATACATGGGTACAAAGGATGTAAAATCAGATAGCCACCTAGAAATCAGTTTGGAGGTTTCTTAAAACACTAAATATGTAACCACTATCTCATATTTTTATGTGTTACATAAATTTTAGTATTACGTATGCATACTATCACATATTACACAATCAGAAATTGTACTCAGCGAAATGAAAACACTTGTTCACAGAAATAATTAAATATGCATGTTTATATCTACTTTATTCATGACAGATAAAAACAGTGACTAATCCAGTTATCTTTCAATAGATGAATAGTGAAACAAACTGGTACATCTTTGCCATGGAATATTATTCAGTAATGAAAAGAAACAAACTGATACATGCAGTAAGCTAATTAAATTTTCAGAAAATTCTACTAAGTGAAATCCCAATAACTTATCTTCTATATGATTTCATTCATATAACATCTTAATAAGACAACATTATGGAAGTAGGGGGCGGATTAGTGGTCGCCTGGGTTGGGTTAATGAAACTTGGGACCCGGAATGAAGAATGTGTGATGATAAAAGTGCAACCTAATTGATCCTTTCAGTGATGCAAATCTGTATCTTCAGTCTGTCAAGATTCTTATCCTGGTTATGACACTGTCTTTTAGTTTTATGGGTCTTCCCTGGTGGCGCAGATAGTAAAGACTCTGCCTGCAATGCAGGAGACTCAGGTTTGATCCCTGGATGGGGAAGATCCCCTAGAAAAGGAAATGGCTACTCACTCCAGTACTCTTGCCTAGGAAATCTCACAGACATAGGAGCCTGGCAGGCTACAGTCCATGTGGTTGCAGGAACTGGACAAGCCTTAGCAACTAAAGTATATATGACCTCTCTGTATTATTTATTTTTTTGTATTATTTGTATTATACAAATTATTTATTTGTATTATTTATTATTTATTTAATTTTATTGGAGTGGAGTTAATTTCCATGGTTGTGTTAGTTTCAGCTGTACAGTTTCAGGTGTACAGCTGTGCTGTAAAGTATCTCAGTTCAGTTCAGTCACTCGGTCGTGTCCAACACTCCGCGACCCCATGAATCACAGCACGCCAGGCCTCCCTGTCCATCACCAACTCCCGGAGTTCACTCAAACTCATGTCCACAGAGTCGGTGATGCCATCCAGCCATCTCATTCTCTGTTGTCCCCGTCTCCTCCCACCCTCAACTTTTCCCAGCATCAGAGTCTTTTCCAGTGAGTCAACTCGTCACATGAGGTGGCCAAAGTACTGCAATTTCAGCTTTAGCATCAGTCCTTCCAATGAACACCTAGGATCGATATCCTTTAGAATGGACTGGTTGGATCTCCTTGCAGTACAAGGGACTCTCATGTGTCTTCTCCAGCACCACAGTTCAAAAGCATCAATTCTTCGGCGATCAGCTTTCTTCACAGTCCAACTCTCACATCCATACATGACCACGGGAAAAACCATAGCCTTGACTAGACGGACCTTGGTTGGCAAAGTGATGTCTCTGCTTTTTAATATACTATCAAGGTTGGTCATAACTTTCCTTCCAAGGAGCAAGCGTCTTTTAATTTCATGGCTGCAATCAGCATCTGCAGTGATTCTGGAGCCCCAAAAAATAAAGTCTGACACTGTTTCCACTGTTTTTCCATCTATTTCCCATGAAGTGATGGGACCAGATGCCATGATCTTTGTTTTCTGAATGTTGAGCTTCAAGCCAACCTTTTCACTCTCCTCTTTCACTTTCATCAAGAGGCTTTTGAGTTCCTCTTCACTTTCTGCCATAAGGGTAGTGTTATCTGCATATCTGAGATTATTTTTCTTTCTCCCAGCAATCTTGATTCCAGCTTGTGCTTCTTCCAGCCCAGCGTTCCTCATGATGTACTCTGCGTATAAGTTAAATAAGCAGGGTGACAATATACAGCCTTGACGTACTCCTTTTCCTATTTGGTACCAGTCTGTTGTTCCATGTACAGTTCTGACTGTTGCTTCCTGACTTGCATACAGGTTTCTCAAGAGGCAGGTCAGGTGGTCTGGTATTCCCATCTCTTTCAGAATTTTCCACAGTTTATTGTGATCCACACAGTCAAAGGATTTGGCATAGTCAATGAAGCAGAAATAGATGTTTTTCTGGAACTCTCTTGCTTTCTCCATGATCCAGCAGATGTTGGCAATTAGATCTCTGGTACCTCTGCCTTTTCTAAAACCTGCTTGAACATCTGGGATTTCACGGTTCACATATTGCTGAAGCCTGGCTTGGAGAATTTTGAGCATGACTTTGCTAGTATGTGAGATGAGTGCAATTGTGCAGTAGTTTGAGCATTCTTTGGCATTGCCTTTCTTTGGGATTGGAATGAAGACTGACCTTTTCCAGTCCTGTGGCCACTGCTGAGTTTTCCAAATTTGCTGGCATATTGAGTGCAGCACTTTCACAGCATCATCTTCCAAGATTTGAAATAGCTCAACTGGAATTCCATCACCTCCACTAGCTTTGTTCGTAGTGATGCTTTCTAAGGCCCAGTTATACATTATCTCAGTTATACATATACAATAGTCATTCTTTCTTAAGATCATTTTCTTATAAATGTTAGCACAGAGTATTGAGGGAAGTTCTTTGTGCTACAGGGTATGTCCTTTTTGGTTACCTATCTTATATATAATAATGGCTGTATTTCATCTGAAGCTGCTGATTTACCCTCCCACTCTTCCCACGTTTCCCTTTTGGCGACCATAGTTTTATTTTTGATACCTGTGAGTCTGTTTCTGTTTTGTAAATAAGTTCACTTGTATCATTCTTTAAAATTATTTACATATATGAATGATATTGGCTTCCCTGATAGCTCAGTTGGTAAAGAATCCACCTGCAAGGCAGGAGACCCCAGTTCGATTCCTGGATCGTGAAGATCAGCTGGACAAGACATAGGCTACCCACTCCAGTATTCTTGGGCTTCCCTTGTGGTTCAGCTGGTAAAGAGTCCACTTTCAATACAGGAGACCTGGGTTCGATCTCTGGATTGGGAAGATCCCCTGGAGAAGGGAAAGGCTATGCACTCTAGTATTCTGGCATGGAGAACTCCATGGAGTGTAAAGTTTGCTGTGTCTTTGGCCCAGGTGCTAAGTCACTTCAGTCATGTCAGACTCTTTGCCACCAGGCTCCTCTGCCCATGGGATCTTTCAGGCAAGAATACTGGAGTGGGTTGACTCAGGACTCTTATGTATTTTATCAGCATCCGTGAAACTATGACATGTTAATTGGTAAGATTATAAATATAGACACAAAGAACAATATGGTGATGAGTCCCATGGGTTTTATTTTTGCTCTATTATCCCAGACAAGGTGTTAGAGAGGCTGTATATTGTCACCCGGCTTTTTTAACTTATATGCAGAGTACATCATGAGAAGTGCTGGACTGGATGAAGCACAAGCTAGAATCAAGATTGCCGGGAAAAATATCAATAATCTCAGATATGCAGATGACACCACCCTTATGGCAGAAAGTGAAGAGGAACTAAAGAGCTTCTTGATGAAAATGAAAGAGGAGAGTAAAAAAGTTGGCTTAAAGCTCAACATTCAGAAAACTAAGATCATGGCATCTATCCCCATCACTGCATGGGAAATAGATGGGGAAACAGTGGAAACAGTGTCAGACTTTATTTTGGGGGGCTCCAAAATCACTGCTGATGGTGACTGAAACCATGAAATTAAAAAACCCTTACTCCTTGGCAGGAAAGTTATGACTAACTTAGACAGCATATTAAAAAGCAGAGACATTAACTTGCCAACAAAGGTCCATCTAGTAAAAGATATGGTTTTTCCAGTAGTCATGTATGGATGTGAGATTTGAACTTAAAGAAAGCTGATCGCCGAAGAATTGATCTTTTTGGATAAGACTGTTTTCAGAGTCCCTTGGACAGCAAGGAGATCCAACTAGTCCAACCTAAAGGAGATCAGTCCTGAGTGTTCATTGGAACGACTGATGTTGAAACTGAAACTCCAGCACTTCGGCCACCTGACGCGAAGAGCTGTCTCATTTGAAGAGACCCTGATGCTGGGAGAGATCGAAGGCAGGAGGAGAAGGGGACTACAGAGGATGAGATGGTTGGCATCACCAACTCAATGGACATGAGTTTGGATAAACCCTGGGAGTTGGTGATGGACAGGGAGGCCTGGCGTGCTGTGGTTCATGGGGTCACAAAGAGTTGGACGTGACTGAGCGAATGAATTGAACTGATGGATGCATGCTTGTACCTGCAGTGGTTAGCATTACAGAAAAGGAACCATAAGCTTAGGGCACCAGACAATTTGCATGCTTGCCCTTTGCTCTAGAAGGACATACTGCCTATATTATCTTCCAAGGAAATTAAAAATAGACATACTGGAAAGGTTTATCTGGAGTAAAGGGCAGTCAGTGCCACTGAATGGTATCTGTGGTGCAAGATTATATTATTAATGTATTTTTATTCTTTTCTCACCAAATTTCTATGGCTACACTATTGGGACCAAAGTGCAAAATGAGTTTTCTCTTTTTATTTATTTTAATTAAAATCTTTTTTTTCATTGTTTGTTTTTTGCTAATGGGAGTTTCTACTCTAACAATCTTTAGTATGCTGGAAATCCAATCTCAGACCCATTGATTTACAAGTCTTCTCTGCTGATTTCTACCACTTTAAGTATTCAGCTTTATAAATGGGATCACTTTTGTTAGTATACCTTTTGTTCTCCAGGTACCCTCTCGCTCCTAACTTTTATTGACTGATATATACTATGATCAACCACCGTAGTATACTCACAGTCTACACCAACTTAGCTTCCATTAACTGGCATGAATCAAACTCCCTGAAAGCAAAAGTCACTCAGTTGTGTCCAACTCTTTGCAATCCCATGGATTGTAGCCCGCCAGGCTCTTTTGTCCTTGGGATCCTCCAGGCAAGAATACTGGAGTGGGCTGCTGTGCCCTCCTCCAGGGGACCTCCCCAACCCGGAGATTGAACCAGGGTATCCTGCATTGCAGGCAGATTCTTTACCATTTGAGCGACCAGGAAAGCTCAAACTTCCTGAAGCCTATGACTTATCACCTTTGAATCTTATAGTTCCTTTGTTTCAGTCCCAGTTTTCCTCCCTGTTTCTGCTGATTTTGTATTTATTTCATTTTTCATTTTGGCTATGCCTTTAATGATTATAAAGTGTACCTCTCAGATGTCTTATTTGTGATGTTGAGGCAAAACAGAATTTAAGACCAGTGCTGACATTCCTTTTTGACCAAAATTTTCTTTTACTACTTTAGGAAAAAAGCATAGATTTCCACTTTGGGAGGAAAAATTTCAAATCATCATCTCATTAGTCATGATGATGCAATTATTATAAATTGGACATAAAACTATACATAAATCTGCTAACTAATCTCCTTCAGTAATATACTATTGAAAGCACTATTTAATGAAATCCTTTCAAATGTTAAATATCATCCTTGCATTTCTATTTATATTATTTGTGATTTTCCTTTGTTTAAAACAGAAACTCCATTGATTTAGGATTGTCTATTCAAATGTTAATCCATAAGCAGATATATAGTGATTAATTTCCACATGGCTAGCAGCATACTAAATGTGTGCAATTAACACATGCACATAACACACACTCAGATTACTCGAGAAACTTAAGAACTGCTTATATTAAAGCAATGTAAATTTCCTGGTTGTTACATAATAGGCAGATCAGGAATATCATAATCATGCATTACTTTTACAGATATCAATGGGTTCAATTTTCCCTTTGTCAAAATATCAATTGTGGTTATAAGACCCAAACGTTGAGACTAAAATATTTCTATCTCTAGACAATACAAAAGGCAAGTAGAGATAGGGCCATATATTTTCTGTATCAGTTTGCAAAAAAAAAAAAAATACTACAGCTATCCATCCTTCCTTTTGAATCACTGGTCTCTAGATCCTTCACTATTTCCTTTTCCTCTTAAACCCATCAAATTTACTGTTAGCAATTTCCCCACAATACTGCCTTGAAAATGATTTTCAATCATTAAAACAAGTGGCTTTCACAATGAGTATAAATTTTACTTCAAATCTTGTCCCCTAAGGACTTGTTTTCTTTAATAGTGTACGGGAATATTTAATTTGTCTAATAGGAAAATAAATGATGTGTCTCTTCTATTGAAATTTACATAGAAATACTTATAGTATGTTTTGATGTTCATTATCTCTGATGTGAGGCTATTATCAATGCAGAAAATCAGAGAAATATGCCAAATATAATTTTTCAAGCTTTTAGCTTGGTTTCCTTTGTTAGTATCTATTCATGAAAGATCTCGTACAAAAGACAGTATGTTCCAGAGACAATAAAAGATAATTCAACAGATTAGTTGAACTTTATGTAGATGTGGGTACATCATGAAAAATTCTGCATCATGTCAAAGACTGCTGTCTATTTGCAAACATTACACCTGAAATTGTGAAAGTCCTCCATTTAAGTATGATTTCCTCAATCAACAAAAATCGAGGTCTTTTAGGGGGAAAACAAATGAAAGAAAAGGCTTAGATGAGATTGGCATCACTTTTACCGAGAATGATTTGATTACATATGCTCACATATTCTGACAGGTTTTATCTAGAGGTACATCAGCATCATTTGACAGTTTAACATTATGAAACAATATAAAGCACAGGCATGCTATTTATATTCGGTACACACATATGCAGATCTTGTTGATGTGACACTTTAGGAATCTGAAATCATCAAGATATTGTTTTGTTGTCTTATTTTCTTGCAAGCAAGAATTCAAATTATGTGAAATAGCATTATCCATATAGTCCATGAATGACTTTAGAGCTCTTTGTTAGGCCTGTTGAACTTGAATCAGCTTTCGGTTGGTGTCTCACACAATCAAATACAATAACTGCTCGTTTCCACACTAATCAATAAATGCTGCTTAACATTATCTGGATACAAATGAGACCTCTCATTGTTTGCATGTGCTTTTAGATACTTAAGTGTAGTAGATAATTGCTGAAATTAAAAAAAAACTATATATGATCTATCTATAGATACAAACTATATAAATGCAATGATTAGTAACACAAAAAGAAGAAATCAGGATTGGTCAGAACTGTGGTGGTCAGTTCATTTTATTATTTAGATGGACTACAGCCAAATTAGTTAAGTAAAATTCCAGACAAATCATTAAAGTAACAAGTGACGAATCATAAAAATAGCAATACTTAATGATTTCTCCATGCAGGGTTTGATATAGCACAGGCTGGAGAACAATGAAATGAAAGCATAAACTATTAACTAATCAAATTGGGACAAATTCAGTTGGATTTCACAATATATGGTTTATAACTATGGCTCTACATATATATTGGAAGCCAATTCTATGTGCAGGCTTTTAATAATTAAAGAAAACTTAAAGACATCAATTCATTTCTGAAGCAAATGTAAATCAATTTATAGGTATCATCAAATGAGTATTACAGACTAAAAAAGCAGCATAACTGAGATAGATAATTTTATATGTCAACACGACTGAGTAATGTTGCCCAAATATGTGGTCAAACATCATTGGGGATTGATGCTTCTATAAGGGTGATTTGGGGGAATGAGAGTACCATTTACATAGGTAAAGTAGATTACCCTCCATGTTGTAGGTGGGCCTCATCCAACCAATTGAAGGCCTTAATAGAACAAAGACTGACCTACCTTGAGAAAGAAGGAATTCTGCCAGGAGACTGTCTTTAGACTCAAGCTGCAAATATTCCTTGGGTCTCCAGCTTGCTAACCTACCCCACAGATTTTGGATTTCTTAAACTTACACAATCTTATGAGCCAATTCCTCAAAATAAATGTCTTTCACACACACACACACACACACACACACACACACACACACACACCCTGTTGGTTCTGTTCTCTGGAAGACTAATGATGATTTGGTTTGACTGATACAGATCTGGACAGGTTAGGACTAATACAGATGAGAAGGAAGGGTGCTGCTGTAATAAATATCAAAATACGTGGAACTGGAGAATGGATAGGAGGCAGGAAGTGTTTTGAGGTGCATATTAGACAAAAAAAAGCCTAGACTTGAAAAAGTTGTTAGTAGAAATGTGGATGTTAAAAGTTCTTGTGAGGTCTCAGATGGAAATGAGGAATGTGTTATTTCACACAGGATGAAAGGTGAGCTTTGTTATAAAGTGACAAAAACTGAATCGTGTTCTAGTGTTTTGTGGAAGGTAGAATTTGTAAGAGATGAACTTGGATAGTTAGCAATGTGAAATTTTAACAATGAGAAGAATTTAGAATATGTTGAAGGTTCTGTCTGATTTCTCCTTACTGCTTATATTAATAGCAAAATGTGAGAGGAGAATTATAAATTCAAGGGGGGAAAAAAAACAACTTAAATGAAAGGGAAACAGAACTGAAAACATTGGGGAATTCTCAACCTATCCATACTGCAAAAAATGAGAAACTGTGTTCTGGCAAGAATACGAAGGGGGTGGCTGCCCAATCATTTAATACAGAAATCATGGATTTAATTAGTTATCTTAGCAGAAATCAAGAACAGAGATGGGGTTATACCAGAACTAGAGGAAACACTGCAGCTCAGATGATGGGGGTTAAGATAAGGCAAAGTGAAGGAAGGCTGCTGGACTTTTGAGATTCTATGGTATGAAAGTGTAGAGCTATCCAAGAAAACGAAGAATGACCCTTAAAGTGATTTGTATTAGGAAGCCTGTATTGCCACCACAGAACCAGAAGGCGTAGGTCCAAGTCAAGGCTGAACTCACGAGTCCCTGAGGACACAGGCACCTCCTGCTGCTGCTCCGGTGGGCCTAGAATTGGGAGCACCATTCTGGTGGCCGATAATTCTCCATCATTAAAACTGTAGGATTTACGCTTGTTTGGTTCCCATGACCCTTTTGCTCTTTCCAGTTTATCCTTTATGGAAAGGGAATGTTTGTCTTAAGCCCTTCCTACCACTTATTTTGGAAGCAGGTAACTTGCCTGGTTTTACAGGTTCACAGCTGAGAGGGGAATTAATGCAGAATTGATGCTTTCAAACAGTGGTGATGAGAAGACTCTTCAGAGCCTCTTGGACAGCGAAGAGATCACCTGAGTCCATCCTAAAAGATATCAACCCCGAATCCTCTTTGGAAGGACTGAGGATAAGCTCCAATACTTTGGCCACCTGATGCAAAGAGTCGATTCACTGGCAAAGACCCTGATGCTGGAAAAGATTGAAGGCAGAAGAAGAAGGGGATGACAGAGGATGAGATGGCGGGATGGGATCACCTATGCAATGACATGAACCTGGGCAAACTCCGGGAGGTGGTGGGGGACAGGGATGCCTGGCATGCTGCAGTCCATGGGATTGTGAAGGGTCGGACACAACTTGGTGACTGAACAATTGAGAGAGACATTTTCCTCAGGGTGAAAGTAATGAAAGTGGCTCAGTCATGCCCAATTCTTTGCGACCCCATGAACTCTACAGTTCATGGAATTCTCCAGGCTAGTGGGAGTGGGTAGCTGTTCACTTTTCCAGGGGATCTTCCTGACCCAGGAATTGAACTGAGGTCTCTGGTACTGCAGGCAGATTCTTTACCCAGTGAGCTACCAGGGAACCCTCAGAGTGAATCACATCTCAAATCTCAACTAAACTTTGATTGAGATGAGATTTAGAACTTGGACTTGATGCTGAAATCATACTTATGAGTAGTTAGAGTGGGGGTAGATGTAACTGGCATGTGAGGAAGATATAAATTCTGGGGGTCAAGACTCCAGAGTACTGTGGGCTAAACAGATGCCCGCAGATCCAAGTACTATGACCTAAACACACACTTCCAAAGGTATTAAGTTGATACCTTAATCCCCAGTACCTCAGAATGTAACCGTTTTGGAGAAATGCCCTTTCAAGAAATGGTTAAGTTAATAAATAAGGCTACTAAGATGAGCTCTATTTCAACCTGGTGTTCTAAGAGGGACTTTTGACATACAGAAACAAAAGCACCAGGGATACGAACCAAAAGAGAAAAGATCGTGTGAGGACTCCAGAAGGACATATCCATCTGCAAGCTGAGGAGGGAGGGGGGCATTAGAGGAAGCCAGATCTGCCAGCTCCTTGATCTTGGACTTTCCTAGGCACTGAAACAGTCCCTAATATCTTTTAAACTACCAGTCTGTTATGCTTTGGGATAGCAACCCTAGAATCTGAATATAATCACCATAACATTACCTGATGGTCAATATAAACTCAATAACTTTCAAAAATGTCTTGATATCAGAATTCACTTGCTGGAAACAGTCAATGAAGAAGACTTAAAACTACGGACATGATTATATTAAAATTCTTCCGGTTGAGTCTCTGAACATGCTCATATACTTAAATCAGAAAGTTCCAAAATTAGCTTATACTCTCTAGGAATTTGAAGTCATGTATGAAAGCATCCATTTACACAAATGATTGCAAGCTAAATAAAGTCATAGCCTTGAGTAGTAGCATTCACTGTGGGAGGAGATACACTCATAGGAGATTATTGTAGAAGCACTGGCTGAACTGCAGTACACCCCTAACCTGTGAGACGGGCATTGCTGAGGAAGACAATGCTCTCTTAATAAAGCTTCGCTTGAGAAGTGTATGAAGATGTTAAAGAAGAATGCATTACCCATTCACTCACACAGCACAGAATTTCTAAGATTCCTTAGAATAAGTTTTTTTGTTAGAGGAAAATATTTCCTCTTCCCTCACGTAATTGGACAAGCTCTCTGTGTCAGTCTCCTAGTGAATACTCAAAAAGAATTATCTTCCTGTGGAATTTGCCACAGGGATTTTATATATCTCATCAAACTTTAAAATTATTTTGGCAGCTGATGGGGAGAGCGTGTAAATGGGAGTCCAAAGTCGAATATTTCAAAATATCAGGTCACTCTAGTCAGAAAGTAAGAAAGCTGCAGATGCTTAACTTCTTCTGAGGCGCTCAGACAAATTCAGTTGAACGACTCCCCTAATGCCGTCTTCTTAATGTTCTTTAAATGCGTTTCTCCTTTATGTGGTTATTCACCTAGTTCATGATTTCATATCATAATCTTACTATTTCCATAGTCTTATTAATTTTATAATATTTACACGGATGTATTTAAGACATCTTAATACGTACCCTATCAAATTTTAAATTTATCACTGATAATATATATGATATATTAGAAACTACATACAGTAATTTTAAATGAGCTTTATCTTTCTCAAGCTCAGTTTCCTCACTGGAGAAAATGTGGAAGAAAAGACTAGAGAGTGTTAGGTGGAACTAATACTTGTCAAATAAGACTAATATTCAAAAGGGGATATGTGGCATTTTACTGATGAGATTTATTTAAAGTGACTAAAAAATATTGGGGCTCAAAAATTGAGATAAATCATATTTCACGGATGATTAATAGAATCATGGATTTGTTTTGAAAGGGAAAATATGAAGTTATTTTTGTAGACTACTTGTGAAAATAAAAATGCTGTGGAGTTTTTTGTAGGGTTTTCAGTAGACAATTGAAATAGAACTCAGGAGGCCTGTGGTGTAAAAGGAGACTCGTTTATTTTAAGGTAATAGTTGAAACACAAAGCCAATAAGCTCCTCAAAAGGAAAGACAAAAAAAAAATTATCTGGACTTAAGGGCACATATACATTAGTGACAGATTTTATTCTGTTGGGCTCCAAACAGTGCAGATGGTAATTGCATCCATGAAATTAAAATACGCTTGTTCCTTGGAAGAAAAACTATGACAAACCTAGACAGTGTATTAAAAAGCAGAGACATCACTTTGCCAACAAAAGTCCAGAGCGTCAAAGTTATGATTTTTCCAGTAGTCATGTACAGATGTGAGAGTTGGACCATAAAGAAGGCTGTGGGTCAAAGAATCGATGCTTTTGAATTGTGGTGTTGGAGAGGACTCCTGAGAGTCCCTTGGACGGCAAGGAAATCCAATCAGTCAATCCTAAAAGAAATCAGCCCTGACTATTCATTGGGAGGTCTGATGCTGAGGTTGAAGCTACAATACTTTGGCCACCTGATGAGAAGAGCCAACTCATTGGAAAAGACTCTGATGCTAGGAAAGATTGAAGGCAAAAAGAGTAGGGGACAAACTGGAGCCTATTATAAAGAGTGAAGTAAGCCAGAAAGAAAAATACCAATACAGTATGCTAATGCATATATATGGAATATAGAAAGATGATAACGATAACCCTGTATACGGGACAGCAAAAGAGACACAGATATATAGAACAGTCTTTTGGACTCTGTGGGAGAGGATGAGGGTGGGATGATATGGGAGAATAGCATTGAAACATGTATATTATCATATGTGAAATGAATCGCCAGTCCAGGTTCGATGCATGATAAAGGATACTCAGGGCTGGAGTACTGGGATGACCCAGAGGGATGGTATGGGGAGGGAGGAGGGAGAGGGGTTCAAGATGGGGAACTCATGTACACCCGGGGTGGATTCATGTCAACGTATGGCAAAACCAATACAATAATGTAATTAGCCTCCAATTAAAATAAATTAATTAAAAAAAAGAGTAGGGGACAGTAGAGGATGAGATGGCTGGATGGCATCACCAACTCAATGGGCATGACTTTGAGCAAACTCCGGGAGATAGTAAAGGACAGGGAAGTTCGGTGTGCTGCAGCCCGTGGGGTCACATGGGGTCTGACACAACCGTGTGACTGAACAGCAACAATGCATTCGTGACTATTAAGGAAGAAGTGGAAGCATAGCCTATCCCTTCTGTGTTTCTTTATTGTGTTTACAATAAAGAAAAGCTCGCTGAAACTGGGTAACAACATGATCATTTCCAACTTTCAGAAGAGCATAAACCACCCAAATTGTAGGATCAGTAGTATAATGTGCTGTAAAATTGTCTTAGACTGGTAAAAATTCCAATGGATCGTACAATTAACAGGAAAATGACAAAGTTCAAGGAAGCAGAAAGTCTGTCTTTGTAGTGATCTATTTTAAAAGGAAAAAGGGAAGTGCATGTTTTTATTGGATGTAGATCCTTTAGTCTAATTTGCCAAAGTAGAAAGGAAAATAAGTTCATAGATGATGATAAAATATTCAAAGTTTTCTGCTTTTCTTGGAAAATGAATTATACCCTCAGGGTTTAGAGAAGGAACATCCAATTAGCTACAAAATACAGTATTTTATCTACAATTTTAAGGATTCACAAAATCACCAGGCATATTAAAAAGGTGCACCTTTTTTTAGAATTTTCTACACAGTTACATACATTTAAAAATGTTTTGTTATTAATAAAGCAACATATCCTTATTCAAAAATTGTTAAAAATAAAAGATAGCAAAACAAATATTATAACTTCTTATTATCCAAATATTATAACTTCTTCTTCTTATAAGAGTCCACTTAAAATAATTAGCAAAAGTATGAATTAATGTGTACCTTTGACTGATTTTGTAACAGGACTCTAATGATTTGGATACTCTCTCAATTTATGAAAATAGTAACAGATCTTTGCTAAATGACTAACAAATAATAAAATAATAGCTATAAATTATTAAATATATATTATCCTTAGTGAGGGACTTTGTTAGCCATAGTATGTTCAGATATAAAAATATTAATATAAATTAAATAATGTAAAGTAATGACATGCATGGCAATTTTGGCATTTTAAAATTAGTTTATATAGATAATTGTAAAATTTACCTTAAACTATTTTTGGACAAAAATATAAAAATTTTAATAATTTATAAGAACTTCTGTTTAAGAAAAAAATCCATGATTATTTAACTTAGATTTTCAGTGCTGTATTTCATGGATTATTTTTGTTACCGACTTCTGAAAATACTAATAGATCCTCTTAGTCTTATTCACATGAAATAGCCTTGTGTTGACAGCCTAATAATACTGAAAAAAAAAGCTTTTAAAATAATATCAATTTTCTATAATACAGCATGCATGGCGCAAGATAATCAGTTACTCCACAAAACAATTTTTGATGTAATATTTTCCCTCTCATACCTTTTTGAAGGTGATGCATCATCAAAATGTTTTTCTTTTTTCCTTGTAAGTTTCAAAAAAAAAAAAAAAGAAGAATTAAAAAAATCTTGTGACCTTCTCTGCAATTGGCTGAAACTTTCAGGGCTTTCTTTCAGGCCTCCATTAGTGGAAAGTGGTTTTAGCTAGCTGTTCTCCAGCATTTCAGTCAATTACCAGCTTTTATCTTGTTGTTATCATAAAGGGCCATTTCTTTCCTAAAATGGTCAATTAAGTTCATGAAAATAAATGGTGAGGAATATGCAGTTTGTTAGCTGTACTGTCAGGAGTACCTGGTCTCGGGGAAAAACATTTCAGAGGATTTCTTAATGAATAGAAATAGCTTTCATCAGACTAGATGTTTGTTCGCATTTCTGTTTTCTCTGGCCACAATTCACAGTTAACAACGCAGTAATTGAGAATTTGAAAGCTCCTAAAATATCTACCATATACTTAAAGAAGAGTCCCATGTTTTTGCTTAACTACTCCACTGGTTGCTGTTTGTATAAAGTGCATTTTAGAATCAATGGAGGTAATAGGTTTTACTTGAAAAGCATCAGGAAAGGTTCATTTTTCTTACCTGAGAAAACAGAATAAAAGGAACAAGGATTTGGAGAAAATTAATCAAGTAGGATATACTTTAAGTAGACAGAAATGGTGCAGCAATGAATATAAAGCTTGAAAATATAAGAGAAAATGATGTGCAGCAGACTGAATTTCCATAATTATGTAACACCGTTGTTGTTCAGAACAAGAATGCGGGCTTGAATGGTGCTGCATTCATTTCCTTATTCTTTGATTAATTCCTACTTTGGTTCTTAAATTAAAACTTCTTATCATTTGCCACACCATTCTAGGTCCAATGGATATTTTAGTATTAATAATTAGGCAAGGCCATGTAAGTTATGTCTGGTTATCTGGCATCTTCCAGTGTAGACAGGGAAATACATTCTATAAATGGGAATTTTGACTAGAATCTTTCTGGGTTATGAAGAAATGCTGAATGGTTGGTAATAAATCCATGAAGAAAAAAGTGAGCTGTGTATTTTGGTGTTTGTTTCATTATTGCAAATATTTTTTCTACAAATATTCTAACTAAAGAAACTTGTGACTCATTCTCTCTCCTACCAAAAGTATTCAATGCAGTGTCAAAGAAAATTACGGAAAGAATAAAATCACTTCGCCAAAATGGTTTTTCATCCCTCCCTTTGCATTTGAAAGCCAGAAGTTATGAGATTGCTCAGACCCTGTGAGTCTTTCTGTGTGTCAACTTGGCCAGGCCACCATACACGGATATGAGGTCAAAAACCAGTTTAAATGTCACTCTGAAGATATTTTTTAGATGATATTAATATTTAAATCAGTACTTTGAGTAAAGCAGATCATCCTACATACGGTGGACTTCATTCAATCAGTTGTTGACTTTAATTAACAAAGTCTGACCTCTTCTGAGAAAGAAAGAATTCTGCCTTTGAGGCTGAACTACAACACCAACTCTCCCCTGGATCTCTAGCCCACCAGCTGGCCCTGAAAATTTTGGACTTTCCCAACCCCCACGACATATAGGCCAATTGCATACGTGTGGATATACACATACATATAAACATTCATACGTTCATACAGTTCTCCTTGCCTCTGTTTCTCTGGAGAGCCCGAGTGGGTTTTTAAAAATGTGTGGTACAACGACCAACAGAAAAATATCACTGGGGGTGTGTGTGTATGATAGTCGCTAAGTCGTGTCCAACTCTTGTGACCCCATGAACTATATAGCCCACCAGGTTCCTTTCCCATGGGATCCCCCAGGCAAGAATACTGGAGTGGGTTTCCATTTTCTTTTCCAGGGGATCTTCCTGACCCAGGGATTGATCCCACATCTCCTGCATTGCAGGCAGATTCTTTACCATCTGAGCCACTAGGGAAGTCCCCATTTCCTTCTCCAGGGGATTTTCCCGACCCAGGGATGAAACCCATGTCACTCACGTCTCCTGCATTGGCGGGTGGACTCTACCGCTATCACCATTTGGGAAGTCTGAAATCACAGAGCTGTTTCAAAGCAGACTCCTGTTCACGACACTCTTGGCTACAGAAGCAGACACATACCCGGGCCCGCCAGCTCTGCACGTGGCCCCAAGGCCACCCAGGAGCGGGCACTCGATCCCTGATCAATGGGGGGACCACCCTGATGGCTCCCATGGGCACACCTGGAGAGTGTTGCAGGAGGAGGGTCTCCTGGGGAGAGAGCATGCATCCTGAAAAAGCAGGCTGAAGTTCAAGGCTTCCTGGCCGAGAGCTGAAGACCTGGGCTTCCAGAGCCGCCTCCCCAAAGCCGAGGGTCCCTCTGAGGGCCCCATCTGGTGCATCCACCTGAAGCCTCCCTCAGTAGACACAGGAGCCAGCTCTACAGGGAGTCTCGAGACAAACAGACACTCGAGGTTGTGAGACTCTATTTGCAATTTATGGTAGAAAAGCATCTAACTCATATAAGTGCAGTGAGTTCAAACACATATCAAGACGTCTTTGATACCCTCACATCAAGAGTATGCAGATACACGTGAACACACGTTACCAATTTTTGCCACAGTCTTGAAAAGTAGATAATCACTGGATAATTTCACTCAATGAGTTTGTGTAACTAATACATATGTTTAGAAGCACGAACACGGTAACAACAGAAGGTGACTATTTTCTCCAAAGATATAACATGTTAATAAACAGCAACTGGTTATTAATAACCGACCAGTATAATCAATGTAAATGGTTTCAGAGTTATGCAATTATACTTTTCATTGCAAACGTTGCCTACATTTCTTTTACAAACTAGTTTCGTATTCTTTTATGAAATTTTGCCAACTAGGATATTTGTGTGGATAAAATTGAGAGAAAGATAAAAAGAAGGGCATAAGTGGGAATTGACAAATATTTTATATGAGGAAGGCAATGACTCAACCTTCACCAACAATGATATTCCTCCATGTGTGAAGATTGTGTCTCTAACTCTCCTTTTTATATTTAGGATCTAAAGGATTGCTTCAAATATCATGGAAAATAATTATTTGTTAAATAAATTAGTAGGAAGAATCATTAAGAAAAATAAAATTTACTACCACAACCCAGAGTCTAAATTCAGAAGTTATTTAAGTGTGTATACACACACACACAATATTTTACTTAGTACTCTAAATAACCTTTAGCTGAAAGTATAAGAGCCTCCGATTTATTAAAGTATTTGCTCTTACATACAGAAAATAAAACATCCTTCCACAATATCCTGGTATAATACCCCTAAATTATTGCCAGTCTGTTAAAGACGTAGCATGGCAAAATGTAAAAAATGCTACAGTTCAGATATATGACCAGAAAGGGTAAAATAAAAATAGCGATACTTCATAAACTGACTAGCCAACCAAAACTCAAAAATATCAACGTCTGTTTCAGAAGTAAACAATGACTTTCTTTGATTTTTTCTTCTTCTAATTTAGATGGATTTTTATTATTGGCTTCACTTTAGTAAAACAATGCTAGTAGTTCTCAATAAAGTAAGACTGAATCCTAAAAAATAGATTTTTAAAATAAATTTTTATAAATTTTGCCATAAAGCCTAATGATTTAAATGTCTAATAAGAACTAAGTTTCTATTTTCTATTTGCCATGAAGATTTTTAAAAAGAGAATTAATTTAATGGAAGCCAAGCATTCATTTCTGACATTTTTAATTTGGTTGCTTTGATTCATTTTTTAAAAATTGATTTTCCTTGTTTCACATACAAACAGAAAGATTTGAAACCACATATCCATGACCTAACAATATTAATTTAACTTTTGTTTTGCAATGTTTATATTTTTGGTTTCATTATATTTATTATTCTACCTTAAAAAAGAAAAAAAACACTGAGACTTTCATTAAGACACTTGTAGTATCCAGGTCAAATGATCTTGACAGTACTCTGAAGATGGGATTTTGTATTTTAAAATATTTACGTAAAAGCTTCTCATTAAAGGAGAAACACATGTTTCATTTTATACACAACAAAGGCTCACTAAATCTATATTCGTAAACAATTGTAAATTAAAAGTGGAAAAGAAACATTTTAATGAGTTTAGTTACAAAGCTGTAATAACTAAAATAATAAATGTTTCCTTGTTTCTACTCATTTTTCTTTTTAATAATGTTTAATTATAAGGATGTTGATTTTTAAAAAGTGACAAACTTTTCCATGTGTCCTTTCTGTTAAAAATCAGGAATATATTTTATATATAAGGAAAGTTTCATTATGTAAACACAGAACCTAAAAAGGGAGCTAAATATCTAATTAAAGACTATTTCTACCACATATTACACAAGTCTTCTGATGTCTTTTGTCCAAGTCTCAATATCTATCTGTATATATATTCATTTATCTCTCTACTGAGTAAAGTTGACCTTAGTATTTATAAAGAATAGAGTATATTTACCTGTAAATTGATAAATATGAAATTGAGAGTTCCTAGAAAGCAAAAGATTGGAGAAAAGCATACACCTACAAAATAATGTAATTCGTAGATGCAGAGGAATTTTGAAAAGCTTCAGATTTATTAAGCGGAATTTAAAATCAAGGAACAGCAAAGAAGGCATCAAGTTTTCCCACTCCATCACTCTAATTTGATGTTTCATTAAGGGAAAAATAATGACACTGAAAATTAAGGAACGAATTGAGGGAAAAGGACATTGAGGAAAAAAAAATCTTGTAAGTTCAATGCCTGGCAATGTAAATTTATGGAACAGAAATTAGCAAAACCGTAATATATTTAGGCATTCAAAACATTTTCCAACAAAATATACTTATGTTAGCTTAAAAAGTTACCTACCATAGAGCAAAATTAAAGATTTTTAAATGAGAACAAAGAAAAGTGATAGAAAAATACGATGAATCAATGAACAAACCTGTGGTTATTAAAAAATTGGTACTACTATATACTCGCTAGTGCTGGTTCAAAACTAAGGGTCCAATCTGGTTAGCAGCCAATGCTATAGAATGTAATGCGATCATTTATTAGTGAAAGTGAAAGTCGCTCAGTCGTGTCCGACTCTTTGCGACCCTATGGACTATACGGTCCACGGAATTCTTTACGCCAGAATACTGGAGTGGGTAGCCTTTCCCTTCTCCAGGGGATCCTCCTAGCTCAGGGATCTAACCAAGGTCTCCACCATTGCAGGCTAATTCTGCACCAGCTGAGACACAAGGGAAGCCCATTTATTACAAATGCACCTGGTAATTAACAATAGACAAGGATCTCTGTGTACCAAGATTCTTAATATATGTGTATTCTTTGATCCAATTCAAAGTGGTCAAACAGGAGATGACAAGAGTGAACGCCGACATTCTAGGAATCAGCAAACTAAAATGGACTGGAATGGGTGAATTTAACTCAGATGACCATTATATCTACTACTGTGGGTAGGAATCCCTTAGAAGAAATGGAGTAGCCATCATGGTCAACAAAAGAGTCCAAAATGCAGTACTTGGATGCAATCTTAAAAATGACAGAATAATTTCTGTTCGTTTCCAAGGCAAACCATTCAATATTACAGTAATCCAAGTCTATGCCCCAACCAGTAACGCTGAAGAAGCCGAAGTTGAACAGTTCTATGAAGACCTACAAGACCTTTTAGAACTAACACCCAAAAAAGATGTCCTTTTCATTATAGGGGACTGGAATGTCAAAGTAGGAAGTCAAGACACACCTGGAGTAACAGGTAAATTTGGTGTTGGAGCACGAAATGAAGCAAGGCAAAGGCTAATAGAGTTTTGCCAAGAGAATGCACTGGTCATAGAAAACACCCTCTTCCAACAACACAAGAGAAGACTCTACACATGGACATCACCAGATGGTCAACACCGAAATCAGATTGATTATATTCTTTGCAGCCAAAGATGGAGAAGCTGTATACAGTTAGCGAAAACAGACCGGGAGCTGACTGTGGCTCAGATCATGAACTGCTTATTGCCAAATTCAGACTGAAATTGAAGAAAGTAGGGAAAACCATTAGACTATTCAGATATGACCTAAATCAATTATGATTATACAGTGGAAGTAAGATAGATTTAAGGGACTAGATCTGATAGATAGAGTGCCTGATGAACTCTGGATGGAGGTTTGTGACATTGTACAGGAGACAGGGAACAAGACCATCCTCATGGAAAAGAAATGCAAAAAAGCAAAATGGCTGTCTGAGGAGGCCTTACAAATAGCTGTGAAAAGAAGAGAAGTGAAAAGCAAAGGAGAAAAGGAAAGATATAAGCATCTGAATTCAGAGTTCCAAAGAATAGCTAGGAGAGATAAGAAAGCCTTTCTCAGCGATCAATGCAAAGAAATAGAGGAAAACAACAGAATGGCAAAGACAAGAGATCTTTCCAAGAAAATTAGAGATATCAAGGGAACATTTCATGCAAAGATGGGCTTGATAAAGGACAGAAATGGTATGGACCTAACAGAAGCAAAAGATATTAGGAAGAGGTGGCAAGAATACACAGAAGAACTGTACAAAAAAGATCTTCACGATGAAGATAATCACGATGGCGTGATCACTCACCTGGAACCAGACATCTGGGAATGTGAAGTCAAGCGGGCCTTAGAGAGCATCACTACGAACAAAGCTAGTGGAGGTGATGGAATTCCAGTTGAGCTATTTCAAATCTTAAAAGATGATGCTGTGAAATGCTGCACTCAATATGCCAGCGAATTGGAAAACTCAGCAGTGGCCACAGGACTGGAAAAGGTCAGTCTTCATTCCAATCCCAAAGAAAGGCAATGCCAAAGAATGCTCAAACTACCGCACAATTGCACTCATCTCACACGCTAGTAAAGTCATGCTCAAAATTCTCCAAGCCAGGTTTCAGCAATATGTGAACCGTGAACTTCCAGATGTTCAATCAGGTTTTAGAAAAGGCAGAGGAACCAGAGATCAAATCACCCACATCCGCTGGATCATGGAGAAAGCAAGAGTGTTCCAGAAAAACATCTATTTCTGCTTCATTGACTATGCCAAAGCCTTTGACTGTGTGGATCACAATAAACTGTGGAACATTCTGAAAGAGATGGGAATCCCAGACCACCTGACCTGCCTCTTGAGAAACCTGTATGCAGGTCAGGAAGCAACAGTTAGAACTGGACATGGAACAACAGACTGGTTCCAAATAGGAAAAGGAGTACGTCAAGGTTGTATAGTGTCACCATGTTTATTTAACTTATATGCAGAGTACATCATGAGGAACGCTGGGCTGGAAGAAGTTAAGCTGGAATCAAGATTGCCGGGAGAAATATCAATAATCTCAGATATGCAGATGACACCACCCTTATGGCAAAAAGTGAAGAGGAACTCAAACGCCTCTTGATGAAAGTGAAAGAGGAGAGTGAAAAGGTTGGCTTGAAGCTCAACATTCAGAAAACGAAGATCATGGCATCTGGTCCCATCACTTCATGGGAAATAGATGGGGAAACAGTGGAAACAGTGTCAGACTTTGTTTTTGGGGGGGGCTCCAAAATCACTGCAGATTTTGATTGCAGCCATGAAATTAAGATGCTTACTCCTTGGAAAGAAAGTTATGACCAACCTAGATAGCATATTAAAAAGCAGAGCCATTACTTTGCCAACCAAGGTCCGTCTAGTCAAGGCTATGGTTTTTCCCGTGGTCATGTATGGATGTGAGAGTTGGACTGTGAAGAAAGCTGATCGCCGAAGAATTGATTCTTTTGAACTGTGGTGCTGGAGAAGACTCTTGAGAGTTCCCTGAACTGCAAGGAGATCCAACCAGTCCATTCTAAAGGAGATCGATCCTGGGTGTTCATTGGAAGGACTGATGCTAAAGCTGAAACTCCAATACTTTGGCCACCTCATGCAACGAGTTGACTCACTGGAAAAGAGTCTGATGCTGGGAGGGATTTGGGGTGGGAGGAGACAGGGACGACAGAGAATGAGATGGCTGGATGGCATCACCGACTAGATGGACATGAGTTTGAGTGAACTCCGGGAGTTGGTGATGGACAGGGAGGCCTGGCGTTCTGTGATTCATGTGGTCGCAAAGAGTCGGACACGACTGAGCGACTGAACTGACTGAACTGAAAAAACATCTAGAACCATGCCTTAAGAAAATAACAAGAAATGTGAAATGACACTAACATTTTAAAACTTTATCAGCTTGTCCTTTATCATGGTAAGATAGTGGATAAAATTTTACGTTTCACAAACAGAAAAAGGGCTAAATGTACTTTGGCTTAGCCACATGATGGAAGGTAATGAAAACATATTGATACATAAAGTACCAAACAGTTTATTTTATTTTATTTTTTTGAAATAAGCTGTCACTTTATTTTTATTTTTTATTTTTTTTGACATTTTTTATTTTATTTTATTTTTTTTTATTTCTAAAAAAGAATTTTATTAAAAAAGCACAAATGCAAAGAAATGAACAGAGGAAAATTTATGCGTCGAACCTGGACTGGTCACTTATGATAATATACATGCTACAATTCCATTCTCCCCAATCATTCCACCTTCACCCTCTCCCACAGAGTCCCAAAGACTGTTCTAAATGCCTATGTCTCTTTTGCAGTCTCTTATACAGGGTTCAGGTTACCATTTTTCTAAATTCCATATATATGCGTTAATATACGGTATTGATGTTCTTCTTTCTGGCTTACTTCACTCTGTATAATTGGCTCCAATTTCATCCACCTCATTAAAACTGATTCAAATGCATTCTTTTTGATGGCTGAGAAATACTCCATTGTGTATATGTACCAAAGCTTTCTTATCCATTCATCTGCAGATGGACATCTAGGTTGCTTCCATGTCCTGGCTATTATAAACAGTGCTGCAATGAACATTGGAGTACATGTGTCTCTTTCAATTCTGGTTTCCTCGGTGTGTATGCCCAGGAGTGCGATCGCTGGATCATATGGCAGTTCTATTTCCAGTTTTCTGAGGAATCTCCACACTGTTCTCCATAGTGGCTGTACTAGTTTGCATTCCCACCAACAGTGTAAGAGGGTTCCCTTCTCTCCACACCCTCTCCAGCATTTATTGCATGTAGACTTTTGGATAGCAGCCATTCTGACTGGTGTGAAATGGTATCTCATTGTGGTTTTGATTTGCATTTCTCTGATGATGAGGGATGTTGAGCATTTTTTCATGTGTTTATTAGCCATCTTTATGTCTTCTTTGGAGAAATGTCTGTTTAGTTCTTTGGCCCATTTTTTGATTGGGTCACTTAGTTTTCTGGAATTAAGCTGCAGGAGCTGCTTGTATAATTTGGAGATTAATCCTTTATCAGTTGTTTCATTTGCTATTATTTTCTCCCATTCTGAAGGCTGTCTTCTCACCTTGCTTAGAGTTTCCTTTGCTGTGCAGAAGCTTTTGATTTTAATTAGGTCCCATTTGTTTATTTTTGCTTTTATTTCCAATATTCTGGGAGGTGGGTCTTGGAGGATCCTGCTGTGATTTATGTCGGAGAGTGTTTTGCCTACGTTCTCCTCTAGCAGTTTTATAGTTTCTGGTCTTACATTTAGATCTTTAATCCATTTTGAGTTTATTTTTGTGTATGGTGTTAGGAAGTGTTCTAGTTTCATTCTTTTACAAGTGGCTGACCAGTTTTCCCAGCACCACTTGTTAAAGAGACTGTCTTTTCTCCATTTTATATTTTTGCCTCCTTTGTCGAAGATAAGGTGTCCATAGGAGCGTGGGTTTATCTCTGGACTTTCTATTTTGTTCCATTGATCTATATTTCTGTCTTTATGCCAGTACCATACTGTCTTGATGACTGTGGCTTTGTAATAGAGCCTGAAGTCCGGCAGGTTAATTCCCCCAGTTCCATTCTTCTTCCTCAAGATTGCTTTGGCTATTCGAGGTTTTTTGTATTTCCATACAAATTGTGAGATTATTTGTTCTAGTTCTGTGAAAAATATTGTTGGTAGCTTGATAGGGATTGCATTGAATGTATAAATTACTTTGGGTAGTATACTCATTTTTACAATATTTATTCTTCCAATCCACGAACATGGTATATTTCTCCATCTATTCGTGTCCTCTTTGATTACAGTTTAAAACAACAAAAAAAGTGAAAAATATACTGTTCAGGACCCCATGACTCCCCCTGGTTAAAGGGACTCACTTGAATGACTCAGACAACTGAACAAGTTATGAAAAGTTCTTTACAAAGGATACAATGAAGCAACAGCAAGAATAATATCGTATTACCTTGCTACCACTGCCATACAAAGTGCTGTAAACTAGGTGACTTAATAGAAAGTATTTTCTCACAGCTCTGGAAGTAGAAGTCCAAGATCGAAGTGCAGCCAAAGTTTGCTTTTCCTAGTCTCTGCCATTGCCTTGCCAATGGCTATATTCTCCAGATGCCTTCGTGGAGCTGTTATTTCTGTGTGCACACATCCCTAGCGTCTGTTTTACTTCTTATGTCCTTACATTGGCCTTGCTGGATTAGGATTCATTCCCATAACCTTAATTAATGTTAGCTACACCTTAAACAGAGAAGGCAATGGCACCCCACTCCAGTACCCTTGCCTGGAAAATCCCATGGATGGAGGAGGCTGGTAGGCTGCAGTCCATGGGGTCGCACACAGTCAGACAGACTGAGCGACTTCACTTTCCCTTTTCCCCTTCATGCACTGGAGAAGGAAATGGCAACCCACCAGTGTTCCTGCCTGGAGAATCCCAGGGACGGGAGCCTGGTGGGCTGCCGTCTATGTGGTCGCACAGAGTCAGACACGACTGAAGCAACTTAGCAGCAGCAGCACACCTGAAAGGCTTGTCTGGAATGTTTCATGAATAGAGCAGCCTGGTGGGCTAGTCTATGGGGTCACAAAGAGTTGGACACGACTGAGCAACTAACACACACACACACACATCTTCAAATGCAGCCACATTCTGGGGTACTGAGGGTTAGGATTTTAACATATAAATTGTGAGGGGCATGATTCAGTTCATAATACACACATGCTAGTTGAAGGTTTGAGAGAATAGGCACAAGCTTTTTCTTCACATGGCTCACATGGATTCACTTTTCCCTCCAGTTGAAAATCATTCCACTGGGGAAGCCCCCTTGTCTCTTAGCGTGCAGGGGTTTTAAAAGAGGCCTGAGAACACAGCTACATGTGAACACCAAACCAGGTACCAGTTGCCTATCATGAATCTTAATGTATATTTTCAACAATGCTCAGAGCCTGGTACATCCTGGTCCACTGCTTCAGATATACAGAAACGCATCCTCATCAGCGATTATGTGAACGTTCCAGAACTTTCTTTCTCAGAGTTCAGCCAAGGGTCTCTACCATGGCTTTAGACATTACCACTGATAGGCAGGAACTGGAAAAAGACAGACCTGCTCTCATAAAATGTACAGGGTTTAATTTTTTTTTAATCTTAAATATAGAAAAGAGCTTTAAAATAGAGGATTAGAGAGAAGATTTAAATTTTATAAAATATCCACAAGGTTTTGTATGGATGGTAAGATGATTTTTATGCTTCTATACTGTACTATCTATATTTTCCATACAGGAGATAAATGACTGCTTACTCAGAATATATTAACATTTAAAATATTAAGTAAATGTTCAAAAATGGTAAAATATTAACATCCAACATCAAAATTCGTAGATATTCTTTTTCTAGTCTTTAACCTGTGTCTGAGAAATCTGGTGTCTTTCTCTTCCTTACAAGTCCATTCATCATTTTTTTTTTTTTCTTTGACCTTTATCTATATGGTTTCCAAGCTGATGCCTGGTCCTATCTGTTTTCAACATTTTCCTTTCATGTAAATCACAATCATGAGTAGAAACTGGTCTTATTTCCTTGATTTACCTAATGAGTTTTGCCTTCCCTAAAATGGTTATTCTCACTAACATATAGGTATGCCTGAATCTGATTTAAAGATTATTTTATGAGTGAGAAACATTATATGGGAACATGAGTGTAATCAAAAGAGATAATCATTTGCTGCCCTATAGAAATGCACATTGAAGCGTGCATATTTGAGGAGATATGCAAACTCCAGGCTTGTTTCTGCCACTTACCCTGTCCTGGCTTGGTGTAAATCATTGAGAAAAATAGAGCTAGTTTTGCCTCCTCTATTTCCTGTTATTTCAACAAGGACTGACGCTTAAAAAGAGGAGCCAGGGAGAAAAGTGAATCTGCGCTCTTGACAGCACCTGTGAACTTATCTGGCAATCAGGAGAGCCTGCCACTTTTACTGAACTGGGACTAGGAAAGGGTGGCATGTCCACAGTGTTAAAGGACTTTCACGACCCCACATAGCCTGTGTGCCAAAGTAGGGGCCCTTCCTTACGACGCAGAGGTTCGCTTAGGACCGCTGCCTTGTCTGTCCATTCCCCTTCACTCTCTAATGCACTTGGAATGCTCCCGTCTTGACAGATTTCTGTTCTATGTGTGTTTCATCCTCTCCTCAGTTCTATGATTTGTACTCACTGTGCTGTCTATAATTCCTTAGCATTCACTGGGTGCATTTCCCAAGGAAGCTCAGATGTTCTTTTCTCCCTACAGACTTCTGCAGTGTCTCCTATCCCTTGTCACAGTTAAGATCATCTTTGTGCACGCTTAGAAGGCAGTGTTCTACTGCAGCATTAACTATCACGCATTGAAAATCTATGTATTTTAGGTCCTAATAATTACCCGAGTTCCAGGGCCTTGTTTTAGTATTTCTCTATCTCCAGTACCCAACACAGTTTGGCTGTATACACTATGTGCTGTAAGTTGTTAGTTACTCCACGAATATATGGAAGCAGTTTATTTATAAAGGTTCCATCATGACAACTAACAGATGTCAAGCAATAAGCAAATATGGATTCTGATGTCAGGACCAAATAATACAAAGGAGGCTCCTGAACTTCCCTCTTCCCATGGATGTACTGAATGTACAGCTACCAATAGAGCAGTTCCTTCTGAGAGAAAGCCCGGAAGCTGAGTGCCTCCCCAACACTGAGCAAAAGAGAAAATGCCCACACTGAAATGAGTAGGAAAGGCTGAAACACACTCTTGCCACAGACCTTAGCCCTGGCACAACACCATTAATCAGGAAAGGAGCTCCGACTCCCAGCTGACCTCAGAGGACTGAAGGGTTTGGACCACACATCCAGTACCTGAACATTTAAGAACCCCACCTGAGAAATGGGCTCCCAAAGCTTCAGGGTCCAAAAGCCAACAGGGCTGATATTCCGAGCCCCACAGAGGCAGGTCTTAATGGACATGTAAGTACTCACCATGGCAATTCCTGCTTGTGCTGAGGCCAGAAGGAGCAGACACAAGTGGTCACTCCCCACTTTTTTTTCCTGAAAGCGGTTTGACTGCACGCTTTATAAACTGTGGCCTGAGGGTCCGGCTTCCAAAGGCTGGCTGATCCTCTCTAGCATCCTAGAGAGCTGATGGGCACCTCCTCTGCCTTCTCTCTTTGGCTCATGTGACAATAATACCCAGCCACTAGTGTCTCCCTGGAAAAAGCTTGTCCACACATCTAGAACCCTAACCCCTTTTTTCCCACTTTAGAATATTTTATTTGAAAGCTTTACACAAACTCATTAAAATATATTTTAAATATTCCTCAATGTTACTTTTTAATATGCTATAATTTAGTAATAATTTCATAATATATTTTGTACTATGCCCTATATACATGGCCTCATATTTCCTCCAGTTTACTGAGTGTGCAACAAAAGTATTGTTTTTCACGTTCATGTGCTATAATGTAAAAGAGATTGGGAAGCGCTGGTTCAGGAGGGAACTGAGAGGACATTGTGCATAAGTGCTAAGTCACTTCAGTCGTGCTTGACTCTTTGCAACCCTATGGACTATAGCCCGCCAGGCTCCTCTGTCCCATATCTCTTATGTCTCTTGCATTGGCATATGGGTTCTTTACCACTAGCACCACCTGGGAAGCCTGGGAGAACATTATGCTAGGTGAAATGTGCCAGACACAGAAAGATAAGTACTGCACTATCTCACTTAAATGTGAAATCTGAATAACTGAAACTCACAGAAACACAGAACTGAATGGTGGTTGTTGGGGATTAAAGGCTAGGGAAAATGGAGAGAAACCGATCATACAGTAAAAATTGTCATTATACAAGACAAGTCTAGGAAATCTAATGCACAGTGTGGTGACTATGCTGCAGAGAAGAACCAATTCTGACTCCAGGCTGGAACTGCTTCTTTGACTTGTTTTTTGTTGCTGTTGTTACAATTATACATAATTGCCTGTCTCAGAGGACTCTGCCCCTCTGCCTGACTGTTAGACTAACATACCTTTTTTCAGCTCACAGGGAGATAATCTGGCCCTGCTCACCTATGAAAAGAGATTAACATCCCTTCTAAAAACTGGCCATTCCCAGAGATGGAGATGTTTTGTAAGACCGATGACCCTTTTTACTTTATTTCCTCAGCGCCGCTCCCTCTTTATTCTACATTTTGACTTCAGTTCTTTGCCTCCCCCACGTCTGCGTTCTGTAAAAGAATCTGGAGTCCAGACACTGACAGGATGGTTATTTAGAGACGTCAGTCTGCCATCTTCTCGGTCTGCTGGCTTTCCCAATAAAGTCATATTCCTTGCCTCAACATCCCATCTCTAGGATTCATTGACCTGTCCTGAGGTGAGCAGAGCGACTATAACCAAAGAATACTGTATGAGATACAGGGTCTCTAGATGTCCATGACGCATTGGTTCCAGGACCCTCTTAAAACTCAACTTCGAGGATGCTCAAGTTCCTACAAAATGGCATAGTACTGCATATAATCAGTGTGCATTTTCCTGTGTGTGTATATATATATATATATATATATATATATATATATATATAAGCTTTAATGCTTTTATTTTGCAAACATGGAAGGTTTATATGTGTGGAATTGAGCCACATATTTTCTTTTATCGTTCCCCCTCTTACTTAATACACATTGGCCAGTGTTCAAATCGGCTTCATTTACCCCCGCTTTATTTCTGTTAGTGATCAACTTTCTCTGCGTATGTGTTTTCCTGAAACAGTACCCCAGCCTGGCAACCAAGGCTCCAACTTCAAAATCGCCTAGCTCTGAAAGGCAAGGAGGCTTACATTCACAAGTCCTGTGGGGCCTTATCAAACAAAGAAGCAGTTGTTAGCAGATACAAAGCAACCCACATAGGTATATACCAGGAATTAGTACTGAAGGAACAGGCAAAACTTCCATATTCCAGTTTCTCCCTAGAAAGGGCTTACTTTTTAAGCTTTATGATTCCATTTCTGATCTGTCTGCATCTAGGTGCTGACTACAACTTTCCCCTTCGGGCCTCTAGTGGATCTTGGCACAGTTCGACTACTAGGAGTTACTGTGAAAAAGGATGCTTGGGAAATCAAAAGACTTGAGAAACAACGAGGAGTTTTACTGGGTCAACCAGCAAGGACCGTTTCCTGTAAGATACCAGTCTGTCAAGACTGGGAATGGTGGCTGCTTTATCTAATGCCCAGAAACAGAGAGCCATGGAAAATGAAGAACCTGGGGAATACAAGGCACAAAATAATTCTGCAGAAGCTAACCTTAATGAATTGGGGATTAAGTGATTTACATTGTGAAATGGAATGCTCCTGCCGTATCAGTAACAAGGAGGTCACAATCATTAGTGACTACAGCCCACCAATGGGAGTCGGTGATTTCTGAGGGAGCTCAGGAAGGAGAAGAACACCTGCTTTTTAACAGCCATCGGAGGGCATCCACTCTCCTGAGCCCTGAGGAAAGGAAGCCCAGGATGTGAAAACACAGGACAGTAACCCCAGAGAGCTGAGGTGCATATGAAAAGAATGATTTCAGTGAGCCAGACTCTTGCACCTCCCATACACAGAAAACCACTAAATTCCTTAACTTAGCTTATCTGGTTTCCTTTAATCAATAATAATCTTTTGATGATCAGACTACCTGTTTATACTGGTCTAAAGTGTCACCATACTTTGGACCAGATAAATATTCCATCCAATAGCAGCAAAAAAAGAAAAATATTTAAGTATAGATGGAGCAGGACGATATATTAGGCCACAAAAGAAATCAGAAAATGTAAAAACATTGAAATCATATCAGACATATTTCTGCCCACATGTTCATAGTATGAAACTAGAAATCAAATACAAGAAGGCAAACAGAAAATTCACAAAATGTGTAACTTAAATGGCATGTTCCTGAACAACTAACAGGTCAAAGAAAAAAAAAATACCATTAGACAAATTGGAAACTCAACATACCAAAAATTATTTTATGCAGCAAAAGTATACAATAGTTCTAAGAGGAAAGGAAAAGGAAAGATCACAGTAAACAGCTTGTTTACAAAACAAGAAAGAGGGGCTTGCCCTGGGCTCAGTGGTAAAGACTCTGTCTGCCAGTGCAGGGGATATGGGTTTGCTCCCTGATCCAGAAGATCCCACATGCTGTGGAGCAACTAAGCTGGTGTGCCCCAACTATTGATCCCGTGATTTGGAGCCCAGGAGCCACAGCCTCTGGAGCTTCAGCACCCTGGAGCCTGTGCTCGGCAACAAGACAACCCACAGAAATGAGAGGCCTGCACGCCGCAACAAGAGAGGCGCCCATATAGCAACAAAGAGCCAGCCCAGCCGAAATAAATACATACGTAAATTATTTTTTTTAAGAAATTAGAAAGGACATTCTAGACACAAAATAAGCGAAAAGGGAATAACAAAGATCAGATGCAAAAAGAAATGAAATGAAGACAAGAAAATCACAAAAAAGTTTTCAAACATAAGAGGTGTTTGTTTTTCCCCCTAAAAGATAATTCTTATAGGGAAAGCTTTAGCTAGATTTACCAGTGGGTGGGGGAAGAGAAGACTTAAATTAATAAAATTTTAAATGAAAGAGGACATTATAAGAAAACTGCAGAAATACCAATGTTCCTAAAGAAAACTATGGACAATGACTTGCCTCAAGATTGCATAACCCAGAAGAACTGGATAAATTCTTTGAAATGTACAGCTAATGAGATGGAATGATGAAGAGAAAATCTGAAAAGAACAATGACAAGTAGAGAGACTGAATCAGTGAACAAAACTTCCCAACAAAGAAAAGCACAGGATCAGATGGACTCACTAGTGAATACTGCTGAATATTTAAGCAACTGATATCAATCCTCCTCACAGATTTCCAAAAGAGTAGAAGAAATAGAAGTGGGGACACTTCCAAACTCATTTCGTGAGGCCAACATTATACTAACGCTAAAGCCAGCCAAGGACAATACAAAACACGATTACAGTCCAATATCCTAGATGGACACTGATGCAACATTCTTCAACAAGATATTAACAAACAAAATAAACAATGAATTAAAATGATCATACACCATGATCAAGTGGAGTTTATTTCAGGGAAGCAAAGATGGTTCACAACCCACAAATCAGTAATTGTGACATACTACTTTAACAAAAAGTAGGAAAATAGTCATATAATCTGACTAGATGCAGGAAAAAGAAAGAAAGAAAAAAAACTTTTGGCAGTATTCAATATCTTTTTATGATAAAAAAAATATCTTAGAGTGAGTACAGAGAGAACAAAGTTCAAAGTAGTAAAGAACATATATGATAAGCCTAGAGCTGCTACTGCTAAGTCACTTCAGTCGTATCCAACTCTGTGTGACCCCATAGACGGAAGCCCACCAGGCTCCCCCATCCCTGGGATTCTCCAGGCAAGAACAGTGGAGTGGGTTGCCATTTCCTTCTCCAAGCCTAGAGCTAACAGCACATAAAACAGTGAAAAGATAAATGCTTTTCTTATAAACTCAAGACAAGACAAGAATGTCCACTCTAACAAGTTTTTATTAGCATAGTACTGAAAGATCTAATCAAGCATGTAGGCAAGAAAAAAACAAGAGACAGCCAAATAGGAAGGAAAAAGCAAAAGGTTTTGCATATGACATGATCTTTTATATTGAAAACTGCTGCTGCTGCTGCTAAGTCGCTTCAGTCATGTCCAACTCTGTGTGACCCCATAGATGGCAGCCCACCAGGCTCCTCGTCCCTGGATTCTCCAGGCAAGAACTCTGGAGTGGGTTGCCATTTCCTTCTCAAATGCGTGAAAGTGAAGTCCCTCAGTCGTGTCCAACTCTTTGCAACCCCATGGACTGCAGCCTACCAGGCTCCTCCGTCCATGGGATTTTCCAGGTGAGTACTGGAGTGGGGTGCCATTGCCTTCTCCGACATTGAAAACTAGACTCTACCAAAAACCTGTTAGAACTAATAAATGAATTCAGTAAAGCTTCAGCATACAAAATCCTTATAAAAATCAGTTGTGTTTCTATTCACTAACAATACACCATCTAAATCTGAAATTGTGAAAGCAATCTCATTTATGATAATTTCAAAAAATAGTTAGCAATAAATTTAATCAAGGGGGTTAAAGGTCTATACACTGAAAGTTATAAAATACTGATAGGTGTAGCCGTAGAAAATACATACAAATGGAAAGATATCTTATGTTTAGGATGTTGTAAGAATTAATACTGTCAGAAGTCCATACTTCCAAATGATCTGCAGATGAAATATAATTTCTGCCAAAATTAGAAAATCATTTTCCACAGAATAACTAATTTTAAAGTTAATATGAACTTCAGAGAAACTTGAACACCAAAAGCAATCCTGAGAAAGAAGAAAAAAGCTGGAGGTATCACATTTCTTGATTTTAAACAGTATTACAAAGCAATAATAAGAAAAACAGTATGGTACTGACATTAAATAGATATATATAATATAGCAATGGAATAGAATATAGAGCCTAGAAATGCACCTATGAAAATATATTCAGTTAGTTTTAGACAAAGGAGTCAAAAACATATAATGGGGTAAAGATAACCTCTTTATTAAATAGTGCAGGGAAAACTAGATAACCCCGTGCAAAGAACTAAGTTGGTTTCCTATCTTACATGTGAAAATGAACTCAATATGGATTAAAGGCTTGATTGTAAGATTTGAATGCATGACTGCTAAATTGTTTCATTCATGCCCAACTCTTAGCAACCCAATGGACTGTAGGCTGACCAGGTCCTCTGTCCATGGGATTCTCCAGGCAGGAATACTGGAGTGGGTTGCTATGCTCTCCTCCAGGGGATCTTCCCAACCGAGGGATTAAACCCATGTCTCCTGTAGTTTATGCATTGCAGGTGGATTCTTTAACCACTGAGCCACTGGGAAAGCCCCTGAATGTAAGACATAAAGCCATAACTAGTGAAAGTTGTTCAGGCATGTCCAACTCTTTGTGACCCATGGACTATACAGCCCATTGAATTCTCCAGGTTAGAATACTGGAGTGGGTAGCTTTTTTCTTCTCCAGGGGATCTTCCCATCCCAGGGATCAAACCCAGGTCTCCCATATTGCAGGTGGATTCTTTATCAGCTCAGCCACAAGGGAAGCCCAAAGCCATAAATACAAAACCCCTCAAAGTAAACATGCAGGGTAAGTTCTGTGATCTTCTTCTTGGCAATGATTTTTTGCATTTCCCATGAAGAAAAGTCAACACATGAAATTATAAACAAATGATATTATCAAAGTAAAATGCTTCTACACTGTGAAGAAAATCATTAATAACATTAAAGACAACCTATGGAATGAGGGGAAATATTTGCAAGTAAGATATTGATAAACCTTCAGAATATCTGGCTTTGAAAAATCATTAGGACTTGCATTCAGTAGAACCAGAGGTTGGAGACTCAGTTCTTAAAAGGTGCACACAAATTCTCACACACTCTGAGATGCAGGGAAGAAGCAATAATTTGAAAGAGCCTGGGTCAGACTCTCCTGCTCATCTTGAGAGCTTCCTAGAGAGGCAGGAGGAAATTAGAGTCACTCTGGGGACAAAGATGCTGGTGACAGCCACACGTGGGAGCTCAGTGTACCATGAGGACACTGGTGCTGGCAAGCACCCTTTTGGAATCTTCTTTCTACATTATTGGTGCTGGACACGACTCTCTCCTCCTTGCAGCTGGCAGGCTCTACATGAGACAAGACCTAGCAATCAACTGGGTCAGGCTCCAGTCACACCGTCCAGCATTTCTGCGGTAGTTGTTCCCACCAAAACAAAGGCTCACACAGCTCATAAAAGGGAGCCCCTAGAACATACAACTCTAGTGAACGGAAAGAATCAGAATAGAAATAATATGGAGGCTAACAACAAAATAGAGAATATCATTGAAATGAAAAGCCAACTCTTTTTTTTTCTTTTCTTTTCTTTTTTTATCTTCATTAATTATTTTTTATTGGAGGCTAATTATTTTACAATATTATATTGGTTGGTTTTGCCATACATTGACATGAATTTGGCCCTGATGTACATGAGCTCCCCCTCCCGAACCCCCCTCCCACGTCCTTCCTCCCTTTATCCTCCCTCTGGGTCATCCCCGCACATCAGCCCCGAGTATCCTGTAACATGCATTGACCCTGAACTGCTGATTCGTTTCACATATGACAACATACATGTTTCAATGCCATTCTCCCAAATTATCCCACCCTCACCCTCTCCCACAAAGTCCCAAAGACTGTTCTATACATCTGTGTCTCTTTTGCTGTCTCGTATACAGGGTTATATTTCCATCTTTCTAAATTCCATATATATGCCTTAGTATACTGTATTGGTGTTTTTCTTTCTGGCTTACTTCACTCTGTATAATAGGCTCCAGTTTCATCCACCTCATTAGAACTGATTCAAATGCATTCTTTTTAATGGCTTAGTAATACTCCATTGTGTGTATGTACCAAAGCTTTCTTATCCATTCGTCTGCAGATGGACATCTAGGTTGCTTCCATGCCCTGGCTATTATAAACAGTGCTGCGATGAACATTGGAATACATGTGTCTCTTTCAATTCTGGTTTCCTTGGTGTGTTTCCCAGGAGTGCGATTGCTGGATCATATGGCAGTTCTATTTCCAGTTTTTTGAGGAATCTCCACACTGCTCTCCATAGTGGCTGTACTAGTTTGCATTCCCACCAACAGTTTAAGAGGGTTCCCTTCTCTCCACACCCTCTCCAGCATTTATTGCATGTAGACTTTTGGATAGCAGCCATTCTGACTGGTGTGAAATGGTATCTCATTGTGGTTTTGATTTGCATTTCTCTGATTATGAGGGATGTTGAGCATTTTTTCATGTGTTTGTTAGCCATCTTTATGTCTTCTTTGGAGAAACGTCTGTTTAGTTCTTTGGCCCATTTTTTGATTTGGTCATTTATTTTTCTGGAATTGAGCTGCAGGAGCTGCTTATATATTTTGGAGATTAATCCTTTATCAGTTGCTTCATTTGCTATTATTTTCTCCCATTCTGAAGGCTGTCTTTTCACCTTGCTTAGAGTTTCCTTTGCTGTGCAGAAGCTTTTGATTTTAATTAGGTCCCATTTGTTTATTTTTGCTTTTATTTCCAATATTCTGGGAGGTGGGTCTTGGAGGATCCTGCTGTGATTTATGTCGGAGAGTGTTTTGCCTACGTTCTCCTCTAGCAGTTTTATAATTTCTGGTCTTACATTTAGCTCTCTAATCCATTTTGAGTTTATTTTGGTGTATGGTGTTAGGAAGTGTTCTAGTTTCATTCTTTTACAAGTGGCTGACCAGTTTTCCCAGCACCACTTGTTAAAGAGACTGTCTTTTCTCCATTTTATATCCTTGCCTCCTTTGTCAAAGATAAGGTGTCCATAGGTGCGTGGATTTATCTCTGGGCTTTCTATTTTGTTCCATTGATCTATATTTCTGTCTTTATGCCAGTACCATACTGTCTTGATGACTGTGGCTTTGTAGTAGAGCCTGAAATCCGGCAGGTTAATTCCCCCAGTTCCATTCTTCTTCCTCAAGATTGCTTTGGCTATTCGAGGTTTTTTGTATTTCCATACAAATTGTGAGATTATTTGTTCAAGTTCTGTGAAAAATATTGTTGGTAGCTTGATAGGGATTGCATTGAATGTATAAATTACTTTGGGTAGTGTACTCATTTTTACAAGATTTATTCTTCCAATCCACGAACATGGTATATTTCTCCATCTATTAGTGTCCTCTTTGATTACTTTCACTAGTGTTTTATAGTTTTCTATGTACAAGTCTTTTGTTTCCTTAGGTAGATATATTCCTAAGTATTTAATTCTTTTCGTTGCAACAGTGAATGGAATAGTTTCCTTAATTTCTCTTTCTATTTTCTCATTATTCGTGTATAGGAATGCAAGGAATTTCTGTGTGTTGATTTTATATCCTGCAACTTTACTGTAATCATTGATTAGCTCTAGTAGTTTTCTGGTAGAGTATTTAGGGTTTTATGTGTAGAGGATCATGTCATCAGCGAACAGTGAAGGTTTTACTTCTTCTTTTCCAATTTGTATTCTTTTTATGTCTTTTTCTGCTCTGATTGCTGTAGCCAAAACTTTCAGAACTATGTTGAATAGTAGTGGGGAGAGTGGGCACCCTTGTCTTGTTCCCGACTTTAGGGGAAATGCTTTCAGTTTTTCACCATTGAGGATAATGTTTGCTGTGGGTTTGTCATATATAGCTTTTATTATGTTGAGGTATGTCCCTTCTATTCCCACTTTCTGGAGGGTTTTTATCATAAATGGATGTTGAATTTTGTCAAAGGCTTTCTCTGCATCTATTGAGATAATCATATGATTTTTATTTTTCAGTTTGTTAAATATCAGTAACCTCAGATATGCAGATGACACTACCATTATGGCAGAAAGTGAAGAGGAACTCAAAAGCCTCTTGATGAAAGTGAAAGAGGAGAGTGAAAAGGTTGGCTTGAAGCTCAACATTCAGAAAACAAAGATCATGGCTCTGGTGCCATCACTTCATGGGAAATAGATGGAAAAACAGTGGAAACAGTGTCAGACTTTATTTTTTGGGGCTCCAAAATCACTGCGGATGCTGATTGCAGCCATGAAATTAAAAGACGCTTGCTCCTTGGAAGGAAAGTTATGACCAACCTTGATAGTATATTAAAAAGCAGAGACATTACTTTGCCAACCAAGGTCCGTCTAGTCAAGGCTATGGTTTTTCCCGTGGTCATGTTTGGATGTGAGAGTTGGACTGTGAAGAAAGCTGATCGCCGAAGAATCGATGCTTTTGAACTGTGGTGTTGGAGAAGACTCTTGAGAGTCCCTTGTACTGCAAGGAGATCCAACCAGTCCATTCTAAAGGAGATCAATCCTGGGTGTTCATTGGAGGGACTGATGCTAAAGCTGAAACTGCAATACTTTGGCCACCTCATGCGACGAGTTGACTCACTGGAAAAGACTCTGATTCTGGGAAAAGTTGGGGGCGGGAGGAGAAGGGGACGACGGTGAATGAGATGTCTGGATGGCATCACCGACTCTGTAGACATGAGTTTGAGTGAACTCCGGGAGTTGGTGATGGACAGGGAGGCCTGGCGTGCTGTGATTCATGGGGTCGCGGAGAGTCGGACATGACTGAGCGACTAAACTGAACTGAACTGAATGTGGTGTATTACATTGATTGCTTTGCGGATGTTGAAGAATCCTTGCATTCCTGGGATAAAGCCCACTTGGTCATGATGTATGATCTTCTTAATGTGTTGTTGGGTTCTGATTGCTAGAACTTTGTTAAGGATTTTTGCATCTATGTTCATCAGTGATATTGGCCTGTAGTTTTCTTTTTTGTGGGGCCTTTACCAGGTTTTGGGATTAGGGTGATGGTGGCCTCATAGAATGAGTTTGGAAGTTTCCCTTCCTCAGCAATTTTCTGGAAGAGTTTGAGTAGAATAGATGTTCAGTTCAGTTCAGTTCAGTCACTCAGTCGTGTCCGACTCTCCGCGACCCCATGAATCACAGCACGCCATGCCTCCCTGTCCATCACCAACTCCCGGAGTACACTCAAACTCATGTCCACAGAGTCGGTAATGTCATCCAGCCATCTCATTCTCGGTCGTCCCCTTCTCCTCCCGCCCCCAACCTTTCACAGCATCAGAGTCTTTTCCAGTGAGTCAACTCGTCGCATGAGGTGGCCAAAGTATTGCAGCTTCAGCTTTAGCATCAGTCCCTCCAATGAACATCCAGGATTGATCTCCTTTAGAATGGACTGGTTGGATCTCCTTGAAGTCCAAGGGATTCTCAAGAGTCTTCTCCAACACCACAGTTCAAAAGCATCGATTCTTCGGCGATCAGCTTTCTTCACAGTCCAACTCTCACATCCATACATGACCACGGGAAAAACCATAGCCTTGACTAGACGGACCTTGGTTGGCAAAGTAATGTCTCTGCTTTTAAAATACTATCAAGGTTGGTCAAAACTTTCCTTCCAAGGAGCAAGCGTCTTTTAATTTCATGGCTGCAATCAGCATCTGCAGTGATTTTGGAGCCCAGAAAAATAAAGTCTGACACTGTTTCCACTGTTTTTCCATCTATTTGCCATGAAGTGATGGGACCAGATGCCATGATCTTTGTTTTCTGAATGTTGAGCTTCAAGCCAACCTTTTCACTCTCCTCTTTCACTTTCATCAAGAGGCTTTTGAGTTCCTCTTCACTTTCTGCCATAAGGGTGGTGTCATCTGCATATCTGAGGTTATTGATATTTCTCCCAGCAATCTTGATTCCAGCTTGTGCTTCTTCCAGCCCTGCGTTCCTCATGATGTACTCTGCATATAAGTTAAATAAGCAAGGTGACAATATACAACCTTGACGTACACCTTTTCCTATTTGGAACCAGTCTGTTTTTCCATGTCCAGTTCTAACTGTTGCTTCCTGACCTGCATACAGGTTTCTCAAGAGGCAGGTCAGGTGGTCTGGCTCTTCTCTAAATTTTTGGTAGAATTCAGATGTGAAGCCGTCTGGACCTGGGCTTTTGTTTGCTGGGAGATTTCTGATTACAGTTTCAATTTCCATGCTTGTGATGGGTCTGTTCAGATTTTCTGTTTCTTCCTGGTTCAGTTTTGGAAAGTTGTACTTTTCTAGGAATTTGTCCATTTCTTCCAGGTTATTCATTTTATTGCCATATAATTGCTGATAGTATTCTCTAATAATCCTTTGTATTTCTGTGTGGTCGGTTGTGATCTCTCCATTTTTATTTCTAATTTTATTGGTTTGGTTCTTCTCCCTTTGTTTCTTAAACTCAATAGCTGATAAACCATCAGCCAGGTTCATCAAGCAAAAAAGAGAAGCCTCAAATGAAATAGAAATTAAAATTGATGCCACAGAAGTGGATTAAGAGACTATTACAAGCAATCGTATGTCAATAAAATGGACAACCTAGAAGAATTGGACAAATTCCTAGAAATGTACACTCTCCCACAATGAATCAGGAAAAAATAGAAAATATGAACAACCAATTACTTGTTATTAAATTAAATAATGAAGAAAAAAACTCCAAAAAAACAGAAGTTCAGAAGCAATTGTATCCCTGGTGAATTCTACAAAACGTTTATAGAGTAGTTAAGCTTATCATTCTCAAGTTATTCAAAAAACGGTACATGAAGCATCACTTCTAAACTGATTCCATGAGTCCAGCATCACCCAGATTCTAAACTGGAAAAAGTGACCATGAAAGAATAAAATTATGGGGAAATTATTGATGAACAGAGAAACAATTATCCATAACAAAATATTAGCAAAGAAAATCCAACAATACATTAAGAGGGCCATATACCACGATAAAATTTGATGTAATCTGATAGATTCACGTACTGCACAGTGGAAAAACAAAATCAATAATGATAACCACATTAACAAGTTGAAGAATTAAAATCATATGAGCCTCTGGATAGTTGTAGTAAAAATTTTTGACAAAAAATAAGATTCGTTTCAGTTCAGTTCAGTTGCTCAGTCGTGTCCAACTCTCCGCGACCCCATGAATCACAGCACACCAGGCCTCCCTGTCCATCACCAGCTCCCGGAGTTCACTCAAACTCATGTCAACAGAGTCGGTGATGGCATCCAGCCATCTCATTCTTGGTCATCCCTGTCTCCTCCCACCCCCAACCTTTCCCAGCATCAGAGTCTTTTCCAGTGAGTCAATTCATCGCATGAGGTGGCCAAATTATTGCTGTTTCAGCTTTAGCATCAGTCCTTCCAATGAACACCCAGGATTGATCTCCTTTAGAATGGACTGGTTGGATCTCCTTGCAGTAGAAGAGACTCTCAAGAGTCTTCTCCAACACCACAGTTCAAAAGCATCAATTCTTCGGTGATCAGCTTTCTTCACAGTCCAACTCTCACATCCATACATGACCACGGGAAAAACCATAGCCTTGACCAGACAAACCTTGGTTGGCAAAGTAATGTCTCTGCTTTTTAATATGCTATCTAAGTTGGTCATAACTTTCCTTCCAAGGAGTAAGCGTTTTTTAATTTCATGGCTGCAATCAGCATCTGCAGTGATTTTGGAGCCCCAAAAAATAAAATCTGACACTGTTTCCACTGTTTATGATTAATGTATATTAAAAAAATTTTCCCCACAAACTGGGTACAGAGGGAACATGATCAAGATAATAAAGGACATATATGACAAGCCCACCACAATATTATATTTAATGATGAAAAACTGAAAGCATTTCCTCTAAAATAATAACAAGACAGCAAGGCTTACTTTCACCAGTCTTATTCAACACAGTACTAGGAGTTGTAGCCACAGCAATCAGACAAGAATAAAGGAATTGAAGTTGGGAAATAAGGAGTAAAACTGCCAATATTTGCATATGATATTATACCATATCTAGAAAATTCTAAAGAGGACACCCAAAAATATTAGAACTCACCAATGAATTTGTAATATCGCAAGATACAAAATTAATATGCATAAATACCTTGCATTTCTATACACTAATGACATATATTTAATAGAAAATTTAAGAAGACAATCCCACTTAAAATCACACAATAAAGAATAAAGAGTCCAGGAATAAATCTAAGTTGGTAAAAGATCTGCATCAGAAAATCTTAAGACACTGGTAAAAGAAATTGAAGACAAAAAAAATAAATGGAAATATACATTGTGCTCATGGATTGGAAGAATTAATACTGTTAAAATGACCATACTATCCAAGACAATCTACAGGTTCAACACCTATCAAAATACCAATGACAGTTTTTCACAGAACTAGAACTAATAATTCTGAAATTTATATGGAGACACAAAAAACTCAAACTGCCAAAATAGCCTTGAGGAAGAAGAAAAAAGAACAAATCTGGATTTTTTATGTACCCTCATTTTAAAATATACTACAAAGCTACAATAGCCAAAATAATATGGTACTGCCTCAAAGACAAACACACAGATCAGTGAAACAGAAAAGAGAACCCATAAATGAGCTTACAGTTACATGGTCAATTGATTGATGATGAAGAAATGAACAATATACAATGAAGAAATGTTAGCCTCTTGAACACATGATGTTGGAGAAATTGGACAGGTTCATATAAAACTTTGATATTTAAAATTAAATCAAAATGAATCAATGACTTAAGTGAAAGACCTGAAACCACAAAACTTCGTAGAAGAAAACATAGGTGCAATGTTTTTTGACACAGATCTCAGCAATATTTGTCTGGATATGTCTCCTCGGGCAAGGCAAGCAACTGTAAAAATAAGTAAATGAGATTACATCAAACTAAAAGCTTTTGCACAGTGAAGGAAATTTTCAACAAAATGAAAATCCTGCCTACTTACTGAAGAAAGATATTTGCAAATAGTTTATCTAGTAACTGGTTAATATCTAAAATATACAATGAACAGATACAATGTAACATCAAAAAGAAAAACAACCCAATTATAAAATGGCCATACGATCTGAATAGAAATTTTTCCATAGAAGGTATACAGGTGGCCAACAGACACATGAAAAAATACTCAACATCACTAATCATCAGGGAAATAAAAATCAAAGCCACAATAAGGTATTATTGCACACCTGTCAGAGAATTGTTATTATCCAAAAGACACAACATACCACGTGCTAGCACAGATGTGAGGAAAAGGGAAATCTCCTCCACTGTTGGTGGTAATCGGTTCAACCACTATGGGAAACAGCATATAGTTTCCTCAGATAATTAAAAATAGAACTACCATGCAACCCATCAATTCCACTCCAGGATATATATCTGGAAAAACAAAACACTGATTTGGAAAGGTATGTGCATCCCTTTGTAAATCATAGCATTACTTACAGTAGCAAAGATATGTAAGCAATCTAAGAGTCCCATGATAGATGAAAGGATAAAGCTGTCGGATGTGTATACACACACCCTTAGTGATATTTCTTAGCCATATTACAAATATTACTTAGACGTGAAACCAATAGGGCTCTGCCATTTGCAACAGTGATGAACCTGGAGGGTACTATGCCAAGTGAAATAAACCAGAGAGAAAGAAACTATCATATTGCTTCACTTATATTTTATGTGGAATATAAAAAACAAAAGAAATGAACAAGAGTAACAAAACAGAAGCAGTCCTAGACATAAAGAACGAACCAGAAATCGAGTGACAAATATGCGAGGTAGATTAGGAGGTACAGACTTTGAGTTACAAAGTAAATCAGTTGGGGGGATGAGAATTAGAGTGCGGGGAATATAGTCAACAGTAAGGTGTCTCTGTATGTTGACAGATGGTAACTAGAGTTGTAGTGGTGGTCATTTTGTAATGAATAGAAATATTGAATCACTCTGCTGTGTACCAGGAATAACATAGTATCTTGTGTCCATTATATTTCAAAAGCAAGCTCAGAATAATAGATAAGATCTCTGCTTACTGCAGACAATGGGTGGGGAGAGAGAAAGTTGCATGAAAGGAGTAAAATGCACAGCATCCATTTTTCAGGTGAATAAGTACCAGGGACATAATGTACAACAAAATAAATATAATTCACACTGCTATATGTTATATGTGAAAGTTGCTAGGAAAGTATCAATAAATCCTGAGAATTCTCATCACAAAGAAACTATTTTCTTTTTTTTCTTTTTCCTTAAGTCAGGCTCAAAATTCTCCAAGCCAGGCTTCAGCAATATGTGAACTGTGAACTCCCAGATGTTCAAGCAGGTTTGAGAAAAGGCAGAGGCACCAAGATCAAATTGCCAACATCCGCTGGATCATGGAGAAAGCAAGAGAGTTCCAGAAAAACATCTATTTCTGCTTCATTGACTATGCCAAAGTCTTTGACTGTGTGGATCACAACAAACTGTGGAAAATCCTTCAAGAGATGGGAATACCACACCACCTGACCTACCTCTTGAGAAACCTGCATGCAGGTCAGGAGGCAACAGTTAGGACTGGACATGGAACAACAGACTGGTTCCAAATAGGAAAAGGAGTATGTCAAGGTTGTATATTGTCACCCTGCTTATTTCACTTATATGCAGAGTACATCATGAGAAACACGGGACTGGAAGAAGCACAAGCTGGAATCAAGATTGCTGGGAGAAATATCAATAACCTCAGATATGCAGATGACACCACCCTTATGGCAAAAAGTGAAGAGGAACTCAAAAGCCTCTTGATGAAAGTGAAAGAGGAGAGTGAAAAGGTTGGCTTGAAGCTCAACATTCAGAAAACGAAGATCATGGCATCTGGTCCCATCACTTCATGGGAAATAGGGAAACTGTGGAAACAGTGTCAGACTTTATTTTTGCGGGCTGCAAAATCACTGCAGATGCTGATTGCAGCCATGAAATTAAAAGACGCTTGCTCCTTGGAAGGAAAGTTATGACCAACCTAGATAGCATATTAAAAACCAGAGACATTACTTTGCCAACCAAGGTCCATCTAGTCAAGGCTATGGTTTTTCCCGTGGTCATGTACAGATGTGAGAGTTGGACTGTGAAGAAAGCTGATCGCCAAAGAATTGATGCTTTTGAACTGTGGTGCTGGAGAAGACTCTTGAGAGTCCCTTGGCCTGCAAGGAGATCCACCCAGTCCATTCTAAAGGATATCAATCCTGGGTGTTCACTGGAAGGACTGATGCTAAAGCTGAAACTCCAATACTTTGGCCACCTCATGCGACTAGTTGACTCACTGGAAAAGACTCTGAAGCTGGGAAGGATTGGGGTCGGGAGGAGAAGGGGACGACAGAGAATGAGATGGCTGGATGGTATCACCGACTTGATGGACATGAGTTTGAGTGTACTCCGGGAGTTGGTGATGGACAGGGAGGCCTGGCGTGCTGTGATTCATGGGGTCTCAAAGAGTCGGACACGACTGAGCGACTGGACTGAATGGAACTGAAGAAGATTGATGTTCATGAAACTTATGGCTGGAATGGTGGCTGTGTGAAAATTGGAAGTGGTCAAATAGGAGATGGCAAGAATGAACATCGACATTTTAGGAATCAGTGAACTAAAATGGACTGGAATGGGTGAATTTAACTCAGATGATCATTATATCTACTACTGTTGGCAAGAATTCCTTAGAAGAAATGGAATAGTCTTCACAGTCAACAAAAGAGTCCAAAACTCAGTACTTGGATGCAATCTCAAAAACGACTGATTGAGCTCTGTTCATTTCCAAGGCAAACCATTCAATATCACAGTAATTCAAGTCTATGCCGCAATCGGTAATGCTGAAGAAGCGGAAGTTGAACGGTTCTATGAAGACCTACAAGACCTCCTAGAACTAACACCCCCAAAAGATGTGCTTTTCATTATAGGGGACTGGAACGCAAAACAGCATGGATGAACCCGAAGGACGTTATGCTAAATGCAGAAAGGCAGAATAGGAATGATAAATACTGCAGGAAATCACTTATAGGTGGAATCTTAAAAATAGAGAAGAAGAAAAAGAAATGATAGAAACAGAGCATGGAATAGATGCCACAGTGACTGGTGGGTGGTGGAAATAGGGAGAATTTGGGAACACTACGGTTGTTAATATTGTACTGTATAACAAGATTGCCAAGAGAGTAAAACTTAAGTATTTTCATCATAAAGAAATGTAAACATTTTAAATGAAAGAAATGTAAATATTTTTGGGATTTTTTTTTTTTTAAACTGAAGTCACTGGGGAAGCTGAAGTTCCTGAAAACATAGAATAACTATCTTCTTGCAACTTGCCAGGAGCTCAAATAAGCAAAGAGAACACCAACCTTTGCTCATTTCACAGAATGAGGCCTCTGTCCTTCTTCATTAACTACCTCTTTTTCTCCTGTGAAACTCAAGCAGTTTTTCCAAATCACACAAGAGAAGAGTGAAAATGAGCAAGTAAGCATTGCTTTGGAGATCGGCTTCTGTGCCATTAGCCTCTTAGTGTTGGTAAAATATGTTCATTAAATAGTGCCTGCCTACCTTCCCTGCTCCCCTTCACTCCCCAAAAGAATATTAAACAAGTGAATGAAAATAATTTATCTTCTCAAAAATCACTTCAGCTTTTACAAAAATATTATATGCTGTCCATGGAAGATTTCAAGACATAGCTAATATTATTCAATCAATTTATATATTTAAACAGATTGCTACTCCCAAAGAAAAATATGTTTAAAAATAAAATACCTTTATATGAAAGGGGAAATTAACAATAATGCAATAATAGTGGGAGATTTTAATACCCCACTTACATCTATGGATAGATCAACTAAACAGAAAATTAACAAGGAAACACAAACTTTAAATGATACAATAGACCAGTTAGACCTAATAGATATCTACAGGACATTTCACCCCAAAACAATGAATTTCACCTTTTTCTCAAGCGCACACGGAACCTTTTCCAGGATAGATCACATCCTGGGCCATAAATCTAGCCTTGGAAAATTCAAAACAGTTGAAATCATTCCATGCATCTTTTCTGACCACAATGCAGTAAGATTAGATCTCAATTACAAGAGAAAAACTATTAAAAATGCCAACATATGGAGGCTGAACAACACGCTGCTGAACAACGAACAAATCATAGAAGAAATCAAAAGAGAAATCAAAATATGCATAGAAATGAATGAAAATGAAAACACAACAACCCAAAACCTCTGGGACACTGTAACAGCAGTGCTAAGGGGGAAGTTCATAGCAATACAGGCACACATCAAGAAACAAGAAAAAAGTCAACTAAATAACCTAACTCTACATCTAAAGCAACTAGAAAAAGAAGAAATGATGAACCCCAGGGTCAGTAGAAGGAAAGAAATTGTAAAAATTAGGGCAGAGATAAATGCAAAAGAAACAAAAGAGACCATAGCAAAAATCAACAAAGCCAAAAGCTGGTTCTTTGAGAAGGTAAATAAAATTGACAAACCGCTAGCCAGACTTATCAAGAAACAAAGGGAGAAGAACCAAATCAAAAAAATTAGAAATGAAAATGGAGAGATCACAACCGACAACACAGAAATACAAAGGATTATTAGAGAATACTATCAGGAATTATATGGCAATAAAATGAATAACCTGGAAGAAATGGACAAATTCCTAGAAAAGTACAACTTTCCAAAACTGAACCAGGAAGAAATAGAAAATCTGAACAGACCCATCACAAGCACGGAACTAGAGGCTGTAATCAGGAATCTTCCAGCAAACAAAAGCCCAGGTCCAGACGGCTTCACAGCCGAATTCTACCAAAAATTTAGAGAAGAGCTAACACCTATTCTACTCAAACTCTTCCAGAAAATTGCTGAGGAAGGGAAACTTCCAAACTCATTCTATGAGGCCACCATCACCCTAATCCTAAAACCTGATAAAGACCCCACAAAAAAAGAAAACTACAGGCCAATATCACTGATGAACATAGATGCAAAAATCCTTAACAAAATTCTAGCAATCAGAATCCAACAACATATTAAGAAGATCATACATCATGACCAAGTGGGCTTTATCCCCGGAATGCAAGGATTCTTCAATATCCGCAAATCAGTCAACGTAATACACCACATTAACAAACTGAAAAATAAAAATCAAATGATTATCTCAATAGATGCAGAGAAAGCCTTCGACAAAATTCAACATCCATTTATGATAAAAACTCTCCAGAAAGTGGGAATAGAAGGGACATACCTCAACATAATAAAAGCTATATATGACAAACCCACAGCAAACATTATCCTCAGTGGTGAAAAACTGAAAGCATTTCCCCTAAAGTCAGGAACAAGACAAGGGTGCCCACTCTCCCCACTACTATTCAACATAGTTCTGGAAGTTTTGGCCACAGCAATCAGAGCAGAAAAAGACATAAAAGGAATACAAATTGGAAAAGAAGAAGTAAAGCCTTCACTGTTCGCTGATGACATGATCCTCTACACAGAAAACCCTAGAGACTCTACCAGAAAACTACTAGAGCTAATCAATGATTACAGTAACGTTGCAGGATATAAAATCAACACACAGAAATCCCTTGCATTCCTATACACTAATAATGAGAAAATAGAAAGAGAAATTAAGGAAACTATTCCATTCACTGTTGCAACGAAAAGCATTAAATACTTAGGAATATATCTACCTAAGGAAACAAAAGACTTGTACATAGAAAACTATAAAACACTACTGAAAGCAATCAAAGAGGACACTAATGGATGGAGAAATATACCATGCTCATGGATTGGAAGAATAAATATTGTAAAAATGAGTATACTACCCAAAGTAATTTATACATTCAATGCAATCCGTATCAAGCTACCAACGATCTTTTTCACAGAACTAGAACAAATAATCTCACAGTTTGTATGGAAATACAAAAAACCTCGAATAGCCAAAGCAATCTTGAGGAAGAAAAATGGACCTGGGGGAATTAACCTGCCGGATTTCAGGCTCTACTACAAAGCCACAGTCATCAAGACAGTATGGTACTGGCATAAAGACAGAAATATAGATCAATGGAATAAAATAGAAAGTCCAGAGATAAATCCACGCACCAATGGACACCTCATCTTTGACAAAGGAGGCAAGAATATAAAATGGAGAAAAGACAGTCTCTTTAACAAGTGGTGCTGGGAAAACTGGTCAGTTCAGTTCAGTTCAGTCATTCAGTCGTGTCTGACTCTCCGCGACCCCATGAATCACAGCACGCCAGGCCTCCCTGTCCATCACCAACTCCCGGAGTACACTCAAACTCATGTCCACAGAGTCGGCGATGCCATCCAGCCATCTCATTCTCCGTCGTCCCCTTCTCCTCCCGCCCCCAACCTTTCCCAGCATCAGAGTCTTTTCCAGTGAGTCAACTCGTCGCATGAGGTGGCCAAAGTATTGGAGTTTCAGCTTTAGCATCAGTCCCTCCAATGAACATCCAGGATTGATCTCCTTTAGAATGGACTGGTTGGATCTCCTCACAGTCGAAGGGACTCTCAAGAGTCTTCTCCAACACCACAGTTCAAAAGCATTGATTCTTTGGCGATCAGCTTTCTTCACAGTCCAACTCTCACATCCATACATGACCACGGGAAAAACCATAGCCTTGACTAGACAGACCTTGGTTGGCAAAGTAATGTCTCTGCTCTTTAATATACTATCAAGGTTGGTCATAACCTTCCTTCCAAGGAGTTAGCGTCTTTTAATTTCATGGCTGCAATCAGCATCTGCAGTGATTTTGGAGCCCAAAAAAATAAAGTCTGATACGGTTTCCACTGTTTTTCCATCTATTTCCCATGAAGTGATGGGACCAGATGCCATGATCTTTGTGTTCTGAATGTTGAGCTTCAAGCCAACCTTTTCACTCTCCTCTTTCACTTTCATCAAGAGGCTTTTGAGTTCCTCTTCACTTTCTGCCATAAGGGTGGTGTCATCTGCATATCTGAGGTTATTGATATTTCTCCCAGCAATCTTGATTTCAGCCTGTGCTTCTTCCAGCTCAGCGTTCCTCATGATGTACTCTGCATATAAGTTAAATAAGCAAGGTGACAATATACAACCTTGACATACACCTTTTCCTATTTGGAACCAGTCTGTTGTTCCATGTCCAGTTCTAACTGTTGCTTCCTGACAGCCACTTGTAATAGAATGAAACTAGAACACTTCCTAACACCATACACAAAGATAAACTCAATATGGATTAGAGAGCTAAATGTAAGACCAGAAACTATAAAACTCCTAGAGGAGAACATAGGCAAAACACTCTCCGACATAAATCACAGCAGGATCCTCCATGACCCACCTCCCAGAATATTGGAAATAAAAGCAAAAATAAACAAATGGGACCTAATTAAAATCAAAAGCTACTGCACAGCAAAGGAAACTATAAGCAAGGTGAAAAGACAGCCTTCAGAATGGAGAAAATAATAGCAAATGAAGCAACTGATAAAGGATTAATCTCCAAAATATACAAGCAGCTCCTGCAGCTCAATTCCAGAAAAATAAATGACCCAATCAAAAAATGGGCCAAAGAACTAAACAGACATTTCTCCAAAGAAGACATACAGATGGCTAACAAACACATGAAAAAATGCTCAACATCCCTCATAATCAGAGAGATGCAAATCAAAACCACAATGAGATACCATTTCACACCAGTCAGAATGGCTGCTATCCAAAAGTCTACATGCTGTAAATGCTGGAGAGGGTGTGGAGAGAAGGGAACCCTCTTACACTGTTGGTGGGAATGAAAACTAGTACAGCCACTATGGAGAACAGTGTGGAGATTCCTCAAAAAACTGGAAATAGAACTGCCATATGATCCAGCAATCGCACTCCTGGGCATACACACCGAGGAAACCAGAATTGAAAGAGACACATGTACTCCAATGTTCATTGCAGCACTGTTTATAATAGCCAGGACATGGAAGCAACCTAGATGTCCATCTGCAGACGAATGGATAAGAAAGCTTTGGTACATATACACAATGGAGTATTATTCAGCCATTAAAAAGAATACATTTGAATCAGTTCTAATGAGGTGGATGAAACTGGAGCCTATTATACAGAGTGAAGTAAGCCAGAAAGAAAAACACCAATACAGCATACTAATGCATATATATGGAATTTAGAAAGATGCAAATGATAACCCTGTATACGAGACAGCAAAAGAGACACAGATGTATAGATCAGTCTTTGGGACTCTGTGGGAGAGGGTGAGGGTGGGATGATTTGGGAAAATGTCATTGAAACACGTATGTTTTCATATGTGAAATGAATCACTAGTTCAGGGTCAATGCATGTTACAGGATGCTCGGGGCTGGCATGCGGGGATGACCCAGAGGGAGGATAAAGGAAGGAGGGAGGAGGGAGGTAGGAGGGGGGTTCAGGAGGGGGAACTTATGTAAACCCGGGGCGAATTCATGTCAATGTACGGCAAAACCAACCAATATAATATTGTAAAATAATTTGCCTCCAATAAAAAATTAATTAATTACAAAATAAATAAAGAAATAAATAAAAATAAAATACCTTTAGAAGGGGCAGAAATTATTAATATTAAAATATTTTAAACAGACTATTCTACTGAAATAATTTTTCTATTAACACATTTTAAATACATTTTTTTCAAACTCTTAATCAATCTAACACAAATACCACAATTCATTAAAACAGATGCTCGTGAAGGTTAGTAAATGAAACAATGAAAATTCTTTTTCTTGAGAACTGAAAAAAAAAGAGTCTACCTCTTACAAATAGAAAATAAGTTTAATTGGTATAATAATATTCTGCTGTATTTTACAGATGAAAATATCTGCTTTTAAATAAATCAAACCTCTCAGAAAAAAAAGGAATAGCCTTTCCCAAATAAATATGTAAGTCGTCATTTCTATCTTAAACGCATAATGGAAACAACAATGGAGATTCAAATTAGGTAATTCCCAAAAAGTTTTAGACCCCAAATTTTGTCCCAGAAACTTGGAATTATTCCTTTTCTTTATCATATGTTCTTCTAAATGTGATAAGACTTGCAGGGGAAGAAAACTGTTCTTAAGCCAATATACAATAATGTTACCCATTGTATTATAGTATTACTTTTTTCTACTACAATGATGCAATATGTAATGACCAGGCAACTGGGGATTAGAGTTTTTAGTATTTAATCAAACAAATAATTCTAATGGCTTATAGTGAAAACATAAATATGTCTTAAGAGCTATTATATCTGGGTACTCAATTATTTTTTATGTTTCTTCTAAACATAATTTATATTCTAAATAATAAATAATCAGAAAATCTCTTTATTATTAAATGTCTTATAATACTTTTCTTGGGTGCATAATATTTACCTATCTATGTGTATTTATTTTCAAACCACTTAGTTGAGGTATTATATTTTATGAACCTAAGATTCACAGCCAGATTTCTTAATCAAAAACAAAAGTTTTCCATATGCTTGCCAAGGATTTTATTTTAGGGAGAATAAAACTGGGACAAAATAATTTAAAAGGAATGCATCAAGGCTGTATATTGTCACCTTGCTCATTTATATGCTGAGCACATCATGAGAAATGCTGAGCTGGATGAAGCACAAGCTGTAATCAAAATAGTCAGGAGAAATATCAGTAACCTCAGACTGCAGAGGACACCGCCCTTATGGCAAAAGCAAAGAACTAAAGAGTCCCTTGGTGAAAGTAAAAGAGGAGAGTGAAAAACCTGGCTTAAAACACAACATTCAGAAAACTAAGATCATGGCATCTGGTCCCATCACCTCATGGCAAATAGATGGGGAAGCAATGAAAACAGTGACAGAATTTATTTTTTGGGGGGTTCCAAAATCACGGCAGATGGTGAGTGAAGCCATAAAATTAAAAGACGCTTGCTCCTTGAAAGAAAAGTTATGACCAAACTAGACAGCATACTAAAAAGCAGAGACATTACTTTTGTTAACAAACGTCCATCTAGTCAAAGCTATGGTTTTTCCAGTGGTCATGTATGGATGGGAGAGTTGGACTATAAGGAGAGCTGAGCACCGAAGAACTGATGCTTTTGAACTGTAGTGTTGGAGAAGACTCTTGAGAGTCCCTTGGACAGCAAGGAGATCCAACCAGTCCATCCTAAAGGAGATCAGTCCTGACTATTCTTTAGAAGGACTGATGTTGAAGCTGAAACTCCAATACTTTGGCTACTTGATGCGATGAACTGGCTCTTTGGAAGAGACCCTGATACTGGGAAAGATTGAAGGCTGGAGGAGACAGGGATGACAGAGGATAAGATGGTTGGATGGCATCATCAACTCAATGAACATGAATTTGAGTACATTCCAGGTGTTGGTGATGGACAGGGAAGCCTGGCATGTTGCAGTACACGGGGTCACAAAGAGTCAGACACGACTGAGCGACTGAACTGAACTGAACTGGACACTACTCTTCATTTATCTAATATTTCAAAATATTAGTTGCCTCTTACATTGACACAAATCTTCTAGGCATTTTTACTTTAATATTAGATTCAATATGACAACCTTAAATAGTTCAAATTGAACTATGGAAATAAAACATAGAGAATCTAAATTTAATTAACAACATACGCTAGAGATAGATAGGCTACAGGTATTAATTGAGATTCTACAAACTGTGGAAAATAGAAGAACAGATCTAGTTCCTGAAATGAATATATGAAGAACTTATAAATATGTGACTTCTAAAATAATAAAGACGAAATATGGTCATACTTCATATATTAAAAAAAAAAAGACAGAAAAAAATGGTGAATTTTGTATATTTTTTCAGTTTACACATAAGTCAAAGAGATTCAGTTTCTACTTTTTTTAAAAGAATTCAGTTCAGTTCAGTTCAGTCACTCAGTCATGTCCGAGTCTTTGCAACCCCATGAATTACAGCATGCCATGCTTCCCTGTCCATCACCAACTCCTGGAGTTCACTCAGACTCACCTCCATTGAGTCGGTGATGCCATCCAGCCATCTCATTCTCCGTTGTCCCCTTCTCCTCCTGCCCCCAATCCCTTCCAGCATCAGAGTCTTTACCAGTGAGTAAACTCTTTGCATGAGGTGGCCAAAATATTAGAGTTTCAGCTTTAGCATCAGTCCTTCCAATGAACACCCAGGACTGATCTCCTTTAGAATGGACTGGTTGGATCTCCTTGCAGTCCAAGGGACTCTCAAGAGTCTTCTCCAGCACCACAGTTCAAAAGCATCAATTCTTTGGCGCTCAGCTTTCTTTATAGTCCAACTCTCACATCCATACATGACCACGGGAAAAACCATAGCCTTGACCAGACAGACCTTGGTTGGCAAAGTAATGTCTCTGGTTTTTAATATGCTATCTAGGTTGGTCATAACTTTCCTTCCAAGGAGTAAGCGTCTTTTAATTTCATGGCTACAATCAGCATCCGCAGTGATTTTAGAGCCCAGAAAACAAAGTGTGACACTGTTTCCACTGTTTCTCCATCTATTTCCCATGAATTAGATACACTAATTTTCAAATTAAAGATATATATTTACATTTTTGTAACCAGATAGATATATAGACCAGAAAGCTAGACAAAGTTCGTGTGTGTGTGTATATATATGTGTGTGTGTGTATAAATACACACATTTACGTATAAGATGCATTACATATATATTAAAGATGATATATATTATAAAGATATGTGTATATCTATCTATAATGTAGCCTGCCAGGCTCCTCTTGTCCATGGAATTCTCCAGGCAAGAATACTAGATGGGTAGCCGCTCCCTTCTGCAGGGAATCTTCCCAAATCAGGGATCCAACACAGGTTTCCCCAGTTGTAGGTGGATTCTTTAACATCTGAGCCACCAGGGAAGCCCAAGAATACTGTAGTGGGTAGCCTATCTCTTCTCCAGGGGATCTTCCCAACCCTGGAATCAAACAGGGGCTTCCTGCATAGCAGATTGATTGTTTGCCAGCTGAGCTACTGGGGAACCCTTATACACACAGACAGATACTTACATGAAGAGTGAAGGCCCATTTACAAAAAATGCAAACCTCTTTTCCGTCTCAAACAATGATAAAATCTGGAAAATCAATGTTTCTCAAGAGTGATGCCAGATTCATAAAAAATAGTGGCAAGCTTAGGCAAGCAAGTTTCAGCAAATGAATTCTGGAGACTATAGAAGTCCAATAACAATTCAAGGCACGTGGGATTTCTTAAAACAGAATGTGAAGGTGTTTTAGTTGTACTAAGCTCTCTCATTGTTAGTAGGCTTTCTCAAAATTAGTAAGTTCATATGCTAGCTTTATCTTTCAGACCTTAAATTAACTTCTCTTTCATAAAGCACAAGTGATTCCAGAAAATTTGCATTGCCTTATCATTTATTATTAATACCTGTACACGTATCTGAATGCTTCAATATATTTTTTAAAAATTTTTATGTCTTTTTTTTATTTTTTCGTTTGTTTGTTCGTTCCGTCGCTCAGTCGTGTCCGACTCTTTGTGACCCCGTGGACTGTAGCCTACCAGGCTTCTCTGTCCATGGGATTCTCCAGGCAAGAATACTGGAGTGGGTTACCGTTTCCTTCTCCAAGGGATCTTCCTGACCCAGGGATCGAACCCGGGTCTCCCGCATTGGAGGCAGACGCTTTTAACCTCTGATCCACTTTTATTTTTTATTGAAGGCTAATTATTTTACAATATTATATTCGTTGGTTTTGCCATACATTGACATGAACCCGCCCTGGGTGAACATGATTTCCCCCTCCTGAACCCCCCTCCCACCTCCCTCCTCCCTTTATCCTCACTCTGGGTCATCCCTGCACACCAGCCCCGAGCACCCTGTAACATGAATCGACCCTGAACTGGTGATTCGTTTCACATATGACAACATACATGTTTCAATGCCATTCTCCCAAATCATCCTACCCTCACCCTCTCCCACAGAGTCCCAAAGACTGTTCTATACATCTGTGTCTCTCTTGCTGTCTCCTATACAGGGTTATCATTTGCATCTTTCTAAATTCCATATATGTGCGTTCTGTTCTGTTCTGTCGCTCAGTCGTGTCCGACTCTTTGCGACCCCGTGGACTGTAGCCTACCAGGCTTCTCCATCCATGGGATTCTCCAGGCAAGAATAATGGAGTGGGTTACCATTTCCTTCTCCAGGGGATCTTCCCGACCCAGGGATCGAACCCGGGTCTCCCGCATTGGAGGCAGACGCGTTAACCTCGGAGCCACCAGGGAAGCCCTATATGTGCGTTAGTATACTGTATTGGTGTCCCAGATCTAATGAGGTGGATGAAACTGGAGCCTATTATACAGAGTGAATTAAGCCAGAAAGAAAAACACCAATACAGTATATGTGCGTTAGTATACTGTATTGGTGTTTTTCTTTCTGGCTTACTTCACTCTGTATAATAGGCTCCAGTTTCATCCACCTCATTAGAACTGATTCAAATGTATTCTTTTTAATGGCTGAGTAATACTCTATTGTGTATATGTACCAAAGCTTTCTTATCCATTCGTCTGCAGATGGACATCTAGGTTGCTTCCATGTTCTGGCTATTATAAACAGTGCTGCAATGAACATTGGAGTACATGTGTCTCTTTCAATTCTGGTTTCCTCGGTGTGTATGCCCAGGAGTGTGATTGCTGGATCATATGGCAGTTCTATTTCCAGTTTTTTGAGGAATCTCCACACTGTTCTCCATAGTGGCTGTACTAGTTTGCATTCCCACCAACAGTGTAAGAGAGTTCCCTTCTCTCCACACCCTCTCCAGCATTTATTGCATGTAGACTTTTTGATAGCAGCCATTTAATATTTTAAAATAATATATTTTTAATGAGAAAATTCACATAATCACAATGCAAAATATCCTATATAAAGAATATACTGTACCATATACTATACAAAGAAAAAGAAAATTAAGCTTCTCCCTTATCTTGCCATCCCCAAATTTATTCCATATTGGAAATAACAATGTATGAAACATCCTATCTGGTCCAAAAACAGGCGAAGCTGGATATTTTTTCCCCCATGGCCCTTCATTATCATTTGACAAAGAAGGATACTTATGAAGTCTTTCAATCAAAACCCTATGGGGTACACATTGCAAAGCTAATTGTGATTTAACATTTTCCTCTAGGGTTCTCTTGCAATGATCTTACTCCTAAATCTGGATCTTCCCTTTCTACTTTTTAAAGGTATTCTCACATATATATTTTGGAAGCAATTTTATAAACTGATATTGTATTACGGAGAAGGCAATGGCAAGCCACTCCAGTACTCTTGCCTAGAAAATCCCATGGATGGAGGAGCCTGGTAGGCTGCAGTCCGTGGGGTCGCTAAGGGTCAGACACGACTGAGCGACTTCACTTTCACTTTTCACTTTCACACATTGGAGAAGGAAATGGCAGCCCACTCCAGTGTTCTTGCCTGGAGAATCCCAGGGATGGGGGAGCCTGGTGGGCTTCCGTCTGTGGGGTCACACAGAGTCGGACACGACTGAAGTGACTTAGCAGCAGCAGGAGCAGCAGCAGCAATATTGTATTATATTTTAAAATTTTATATTTTTTATTGAATTGAAAGATTTAAGATGAATCAATTGATTCATTAATTTAAAAACTGATCTCTATTTTGAAATACTATACATGTCATATAAATATACTTGTAGCCCAATGCTCAACATACAGTTGGTCGTTTAGTCACTAAGTCGTATCTGACTCTTGCGACCCCATAGACTGTAGCCCGCCAGGCTCCTCTGTCCATGGGATTCTCCAGGCAAGAATCCTGGAGTGGGTTGCCACTTCCTTCTCCACAACATGCAGTGGATATCCAAAAACTATCCATTAAATGAACAAAGACTCATTCTACTAACACTTTGGCTTACTTTTATATCTATGTGCGTTGCACTTTAGTTTATTTGTTTGGATCTAGAGCACTTCTGTGCTTCACAAAATGTGGATTAAGTTAGGCTTCCGTGGCCCTAATCTTTGGCAATAGCCTCAGAGACTCAAGATGAAAAGTAGCTATACAATCACATATTTCTCAAGAGTCCAGATTTACTTTTTGATTGCCTATTGTTCTCAGTATTTAAGGGTGTTAGAGAAAAAAAATGTTGTAGATCAGATTTTTGTTTCAAACTGTCATAATCATTTATCCTTAAGAATCCATGTGTGCTAAATTGCTTAATTCGTGTCTGACTCTTTGTGACCCCATATACTGTAGTCCTCAGGCTGCTCTGTCCATGGAATTCTCCAGGCAAGAATATTGGAGTGGGTTGCCATTTCCTACTCCAGGGAATCTTCCCTACCCAGGGATCAAACTTACATCTCTTAATTCTTCTGCGTTGGTAGGCAGGTTCTTTACCACTAGCACCGCCTGGCCTAGGACATATATTCAAAATTTTATGAAGAAACTAAAGAATAGCAAATAAATATCTGTCAAAAGCATGCAAGTCTTTAAACCTTGTAGGAAGTTCTTATAATAACTTATTTTCCATATGGATATTATATTCCATGTTATGATTATTGATGTTTCACACACAGGCCTTATAAAAATTAAGCACTAGAGAATATAAGCAAATATGTTTCTATTTCCTTTTTCCTAATTTTTGTTTCCATCTCTGCCTTCATTAGCTTATCTTCTGAAACAGTTCCAAGATCAACTCAGTAGTAAATCAAGGGATTTCTTCTTTCCCTTCAGAAATAATGGGTGATTGATAATTTATTAAGTAACTATTTTAAAGTGTTTTGCAAATCTGAAAGTATTAAGAAGATACTAAGTCACTGGCTTTTTTATTATGTATTCTCTTTTTTTTAAACACAAAAGTATTGAGTAAAAATAGTTCATACTCTTGACGTAAAAATAATTAGACAGCCACCTAGGACTACTACCCATTATTTGACTTTGCTTTTGAAATGTAATGTGACACAAGGTTTAATGTGTTCCTTCCTGAAAACTTTTTTTCCCCCTGAAGTGTCTTCCCAGAGTCCTAACAGGCTACCTAAGATTGCATTAAAGTCCTGCGACAAAGATAAATGACTTTCCTGCTCAAGGTAATACAAGACCAATTAGCAACATATAAAATATAAATATGATCATAAATACATTAAAATAGAGCCTTTAGGAGAAGTAGGTCAATGGCAAATTTTGAAAATAAATGAGATTTACAAGGTTAAATACTCCAGAGGGCTATGAAATAATAATTTAGAAGAAAGTACCATATACTATATTTTTAAAATTGTATTTTATAACAGAATTTGCTCAACTACAAACAGATGCCCTCCAGATCCTAAGGTTCTAAATTAGGCTTATCATTTTTAATTTTTTCATACCTCTCCACTCAAACCCAATACAACTCTCAACCCTCTTCAGTTTCGGAAATTTAACTTGCAAAAAAAAAAAAATGTGTAATGCACTTCATTCTCTCCCTTTAATGATACTTACTTTTTTAGCAAGTCTATTTTTCCTCCTTAGGGAAAAAATGTGTCTGTGTACACTGTCTCCCGGGTTGTCTTCCTTCATGTACACTTATTATCGTCTAAGTGATGTTGTCCCAGCTCTTAGAAGAATTAATGTTTTCCACTTTCTCTTTCTTTCCCACTCCCCCTCTCATGCTGGTTTTAAATTTTTATTTCTTCCCATCATAAGTACAAAAGGATGGTCCCTACTTATCTTCCCCATTCCTCTCTGGAAGAACTCTCACAGAACTTAAGCTATCACCTCTGCATTAACAGTGAGAATTAAAAGTACTCGCCCTCATTAAAAAAAAAAAAAAAAATCCACTCTCAGCTTTGCAACAATGGACACACTTCTTTCTACCTTCAAGGTTCAACCAATTCCTTTCAGGAATACTCCTGCATTAAAAGTGTTTTAATTGCTAAACTCAAAGGCTCCTAAAACCTTATATAAGAAGAGATCTTTGCTTCGCACTGTAAAACTGTACCAGACAATTATGAGTCTTACTTGATTCAGCAAGCAATACTCTCAGCTTTTATTTCCAGAACTGTGCGCATTTTTACTTTTCCTGAATAAGTATCTAGAATCTCAGCGTCTGGGTCACGTGAGAAATGCATATTTGTGTTATAAAGGGACGTCAGCTGATTACAGCCCGCGTCATTGGTAACATTGGTCCATGCACCTCTCATCTGGAGCGTCAGAGCCTTCCATCCTCGTCTCCCTGCTCAATGTGCTCAGTTGCTCAGTTGTGTCCAACACACTGCAAGCCCCTGGGCGGTAACTTTCCAGGCTCCTCAGTCCATGAAATTTTCCAAGCAAGGATACTGGAGTGGGTTGCCGTTTCCTGTTCCAGGAGATCTTCCTGATCAGGAGTTGAACTCAAGTCTCCTGCATCTCCTGCATTGGCGGGCTGATGCTTTACCGCTCAGCTGCGTGGGAAGACCGCTTGTCTCCCTATTGGCCACCAAAAACACAGGAGGCTTTTTTGCTTTTAAATCAGAATCAGATCATGTCATTCCCCTGTCAGGACACTTCAGTAAGTTTCCACTATTCTTATAATAAACTCTGAAGTTCCCATCATAGGTCCTTGGATGTCTCTAAAACCTAGATGCAATATTCTCCAGTCACGATTGCTTGCTCTTCCTCAAACCTGTCAAGTGTGTCACCACTTCAGGACTTTTAACCTGCTGTTCCCTCTGCCTAAGTATACTTCCTTAAGTATTCTTACAGCTTCTTTTTGACTTCCTCAATTTGCTTTTTAAATGAAACCTTTCAGATAGTTTGATCTAAACAAACCAACTTTAAGAACATACAGTTTAGTCTTTAGCTGTGTTTGTTTTATTTATATCATTTCCTGCTTGCTAACATATTACACATGAGTTTGTTTGTTTACTCTCTGCCTTTACCACTAGGATTTGAGTTCCAGAAGGTGAAGGATATTTTCCTTATTCTTTTTTTACACTGTGTTTCTCTAGTACCTAGAATAATACTTTGCAAACAGTGGGAATTAGATTTGTTGTGATAACCTATCCCATCTTTTCTCTCACTTATTTCTGAATCACCACAGGTTTCACTGAAGGAGGTAAGAAATAGAAAATGATAAAATGCTTTTATAAAACTCAATCCAGTACCTCAAAATATTTTTTCCATCTTTTTCTTATCATGTTCCCATTTTCTCTTATATTCAATTAATAGCAATTATAAATCAGGAAGCAACATTTAGAACTGGACATGGAGCAACAGACTGGTTCCAAATAGGAAAAGGAGTATGTCAAGGTTGTATATTATCACCCTGCTTATATGCAGAGTACATCATGAGGAACGCTGGGCTGGAAGAAGCACAGCTGGAATCAAGATTGCTGGGAGAAATATCAATAACCTCAGATATGCAGATGACACCACCCTTATGGCAGAAAGTGAAGAGGAACTCAAAGGCCTCTTGATGAAAGTGAAAGAGAAGAGTGAAAAGTTTGACTTGAAGCTCAACATTCAGAAGACGAAGATCATGGCATCTGGTCCCATCACTTCATGGGAAATAGATGGGGAAACAGTGGAAACAGTGTCGGACTTTATTTTTTTGGGCTCCAAAATCACTGCAGATGCTGATTTCAGCCATGAAATTAAAAGACGCTTACTCCTTGGAAGGAAAGTTATGACCAACCTAGATAGCATATTAAAAAGCAGAGACATTACTTTGCCAACAAAGGTCCATCTAGTCAAGGCTATGGTTTTTCCCGTGGTCATGTATGGATGTGAGAGTTGGACTGTGAAGAAAGCTGATCGCCAAAGAATTGATGCTTTTGAACTGTGGTGCTGGAGAAGACTCTTGAGAGTCCCTTGTTCTGCAAGGAGATCCAACCAGTCTATTCTAAAAGAGATCAGTCCTGGGTGTTCATTGAAAGGACTGATGCTAAAGCTGATACTGCAATACTTTGGCCACCTCATGCGACGAGTTGACTCACTGGAAAAGACTCTGATGCTGGGAAGGATTGGGGACAGGAGGAGAAGGGGGCGACAGAGAATGAGATGGCTGGATGGCATCACCGACTCTGTGGACATGAGTTTGAGTGAACTCCGGGAGTTGGTGATGGACAGGGAGGCCTGGCATGCTGTGATTCATGGTGTCGCAAAGAGTCAGACATGACTGAGCGACTGAACTGAACTGAACTGAACTGATAAATCAGCTTTGCAGCTGGCTCAAGTCTTTAGTCTTTGTTCCTTTCAGTTAAATTACCTAATAAATTCCAAATTGTGATGAGCTCAATCTATTGCATCTTCCATGCTGACCTCTGATTGGGTGAGCCCTGTTTCTGAGAATCATAGATTCATATTAGTGTCCAAAAAAAAAAAAGTTCAAGATTTTAAGGTCAAACTGACACTTGCAAAATATCCATGCAAATCAATCATATTTGTCTTTTATTTCATATTTGTTTGGTAAAAGCTATCCTCATACAAGTTATAATATCATTGATTAATTTGTTGATAAACAGAATCTATCAGAATGGAGGGGTTTCCCTTCACTTCACTATTTGTTAAGATCTACCTGTTCAGTAAGCACATCTTCCTTTCATCCTTATTTCAAAAGAAGAAATGTTCCTATTTCTCTCAATATCAAAATCTCTAACTGTCCACTGAAAGTAAAATTGTTAGTCGCTCAGTTGTCTCTGACTCTTTGTGACCCCATGTACTATAGCCTGTGAGTCTCCTCTGTCCATGGCATTCTCCTGGCAAGAATACTGGAGTGAGTTGTCCAGTGTCTTTTCCCGGGAATTTTCCTGACCAGGGACTGAACCCAGGTCCCCTTCATTGCAGGCAGGCCCTTTACCATCTGAGCCGCCAGTCCCGTCTATTTCATTAAATGTTTACCTCTCTTTGCGTCTGTGATAGGAGTACCAAACCCTTATTTTCCTCCTGATATTTGATTATCTTATCTCAGTAGCCAGTTGGGCTTCCCTTGTGGCTCAGTTGGTAAAACATCCGCCTGTATGCGGGGGACCTGGGTTCGATCCCTGAGTTGGGAAGATACCCTGGAGAAGGGAAAGACTACCCACTCCAGTATTCTAGCCTGGAGAATTCCGTGGATTGTATAGTTCATGGGGTTGCAAAGAATCGGACACGACTAAACAACTTTCACTTTCATTTCAATGTGCCACACTCCCAGAAAGGGAGTAAATAATCCTACAGAAGACACACAGATAAACACACTCTCGAATAGATATGTGAACTCACCTACAAACACAGATGTGCACATCTCAATACACATTCCCGTACACATATGCACTTCCCCACACACACATGTGAACATCTCTGTAGACACATATTCACAACACTACCAAAACACACTCTATAAATGTATGCACACCACTCCCCAGCATGCACTCTCCCACCCAAAGTGCCATATGCACTCGTCACACACATACTCACACATGTATGCACACACACTCACTCGCACACACAGACACACATGTATTCACACCTGTCTACCCGACCTCAACAGCTTCCCATTCACACACATACACCCACACACAGATAAACTCGCCTCACATATACGATCACATATATACACATATATACACATTCAGTCCCTCACATAGACACTCACGTGTACTCTCAAGCACGCACACCACAGTTACACTCCTTCCAGACTTGGTGTATGTGCACATGTACCTCAAATGAAACTGTGAGGATACAAAACGTATCTTTAGATTCTGATTCGTTTTCTAAAAGCAAATGTTAAGTCTGCTGTTTCCTCACAATTCTGTTCTAACTTTCTCACATAGTATTACCAATTCCTTCTAAAAAATGTGACTATATATTTCCATCTTTTTACCACCTACCAAGAAAAACCATCATTTACCTTCCTCCTCACATTTTTCAAGCTGCCTATTTTGCTTTATCTAATCTATTACATATAACTTAAAACTGTGTAACTATTTCAGAACATGTACAGATTATGCAACTATTAACATTTAAATTCATTCACCGACTGTCTATCAGTTTCAATTTTCATTATTAAAATTAGCCTATATTGAATATATAATGCTGGCAAAGACATGATAAAATAGGCACCATCTATTTTAGGTAGCACTTAAATTATTTAACAATATATTTGATAAAACTTTTGTAATGTATTTCAAGATAAAAAATGGCAGTATACCATTTAATTTATAGTTCCATTTCAAAGACACAATAATAAAATTGCATTAAATGCTATGAAAGCATCATGCACAAAAACAAATGTTATAGAATTTCCATAATACGGAATATTCAAACAATATAAAAAGACATTAGGAAAATAAACTATGAAGTATACCCTCAATAGAATATTATATATTCATTAAAACATTTCAGAATAATTCTTACTTCCATAATCATTGTTTATCATAGGTTTATGGTATATGAAAGTGTTGGATTATTAAGTATAGAAGTATGTTGACTCATATCTGTAATATAATCATAGTTCAATCAAAACTAAACCAAGTACAAAAGAGATATATAAAAATATTAAAAGGGGTAATATTTCAGTGATTTAATCACTTTAGCTTTTGTACTGTCTAGAACACATTAGTTCACTACCTTTATTTCTAGCCCAGGATGTCGGGAAGCACGTGTAAAAACAACAGTATATAAGTCATTCTGTTAGTTGGGTACTAAGGCTAAATTTGTCGGACTTCTGAACAAATTGGTCTTATATCCACACTCTCAGGATGGGCTTAGGGTTAAAATTAGGGTTAGGGTTTAAGGTTAGGGTTTTTATATGTATTAGCCATTATGAGAATGTGTAAAAGAAAAAAAAACACAATTAACAAAAGAATTATCTTCCCCTTTTCTCTAACCTATGACAAATGGAATAAAAATACTTAATGGCAATCTCTAGTATTTACATTTTTTGTAGTCTTTTTTGTAACTTTCAGTTTTGCTTTTTTTTAATTCAGGAAAATTAATCTCAGATGCACTATTTATTTACTTGAAAGCATCTTTTAAGTATTTAAAGTATTATTCATTTATTCATTTATAAGCACCTTAATCAAAAGCCTGACTAGAATCAAAGTTCGTAAGAGATACAGTTTGAACGACGGCATAATTAGGGTGTATGTCAACTTAAAAAGATGAGTTTAAGATGTTATTGGGAGTGTGAACAGCAAAATGTAAGTATATATGCCAGACAGAATTAAATGCACAACAAAGCTTTTAAGACACTGTTATTCTTCCATTATTTTATCACATAGTGCATTACGAGAACATGATATTGTCAGAGGTGAGTTCTGTGAACAAAGACTCAAGTTCTGAGATTTGGGTGCAGGAGATGTATAAGGCTGTACTCTAAAAATACCACCAGTCAGGTATGAAAAAAGTGGGACTTGGCAGAGGAAGACCTTGAACTACAGAATATTTGCAACAGCAGATAAGGTCATCCTAACAGTGGCTCTAGAACTTGCATAGCCCCCTAAAGCTGTCCCAGCTGATCAAGGGCAGTGGCTTTCCATAATGACCAATCGTTATTTACAGATTACTCCTGAAAATGGGGGAGGTAACCTTGCTATAGACAGCTCTTTTCAACAAGGGCATTTACCAGAGAGTACAGACTCAGCTACCAACACCTGTAGCAGCTAAGGAAAAAAAAAAAAAGCTTCCATCTTGAAAGGGTACTTGGGATGATATAGAGCAGAGCAGCACAGAATCTCCTATATGTATTCACGCTTGTTAAACTTACTGTTCTCCTAAAACTCATGTTCACCTATGCTAAAAATGGTGATTATTGTCTTAGATTTCCTAATATTTCACAAGGTCATGTTCCTACTTCACACATACCATCCCTGTAATAAAAAACAAAACATAATATTCTCCTTCTCTAAATTAGTGTGGAGATTGATTTTTTCTAAGACATTTTTTTTTAATTTTACTTTTGAAGCCATAGAAATATCTTACAGAGTATGTGAAGAATAGATATTTCTTCTCTATGCCTAGATACTATGATTTAACCTTTCACGGGCAGTAAGAGAATATAATAATTTAAGGAGTATTGTTCTCATTTTGTGTACGTTTTCTGGACTCAAAAAGCACAGATAATGTTTGCAGGAAAATAAATGTGGGGTAGTGAAAATTGCATGGAAGCATAGTAGAAAATTCCTAGAACTACAATAGACACAAGTAAACTCAGTGACCCCTGTTAGTTTTATATGTCATTTTCCAATTAAAAAAACCAGTAATCCTTGGAGAAATGGCTGTTTCTATGTAGGAGCAGAAACTAAGTAGATGCTAAATAATAATAACAATAGCAACAACAACACCTGAAGAAAACGGTGGTCCTTCTGAAAGATTTCTCAGTGTTCAAATTAGGACAATTTATCAAAAATGTAATGTTAATTTCCAGTTTTGGCACAAGATATAGTGGGCTTCAGTTCAGTTCAGTTCAGTCGCTCAGTCGTGTCTGAATCTCCATGACCCCGTGAATCACAGCACGCCAGGCCTCCCTGTCCATCACCAACACCCGGAGTTCACTCAAACTCATGTCCATCGAGTCGGAAATGCTATCCCGCCATCTCATTCCCTGTCGTCCTCTTCTCCTCCCACCCCCAATCCCTCCTAGCATCAGAGTCTTTTCCAGTGAGTCAACTTGTCACATGAGGTGGCCAAAGTATTGGAGTTTCAGCTTTAGCATCAGTCCTTCCAATGAACACCCAGGATTGATCTCCTTTAGAATGGACTGGTTGGATCTCCTTGCAGTCCAAGGGACTCTCAAGAGTCTTCTCCAGCACCACAGTTCAAAAGCATCAATTCTTTGGCGATCAGCTTTCTTCACAGTCCAACTGTCACATCCATACATGACCACGGGAAAAACCATAGCCTTGACTAGACGGACCTTGGTTGGCAAAGTAATGTCTCTGCTTTTCAATATGCTATCTAGGTTGGTATAACTTTCCTTCCAAGGAGTAAGCGTCTTTTAATTTCCTGGCTGCAATCAGCATCCGCAGTGATTTTGGAGCCCCCAAAAATAAAGTCCGACACTGTTTCCACTGTTTCCCCATCTATTTCCCATGAAGTGATGGGACCAGATGTCATGATCTTCGTTTTCTGAATGTTGAGCTTCAAGCCAAACTTTTCACTCTCGTCTTTCACTTTCATCGAGAGGCCTTTGAGTTCCTCTTCACTTTCTGCCATAAGGGTGGTGTCGCTTAGATGCTGTCATTCTCAATCTTGCATGGAGAAAAAGCTGAACAGACAGAAAATAAATAATTTTTCTTATAATGGTAAGGGAACTGAGTTTGCAAGACAAACACTCAGCCCCAAATCTAGAGAAATAGCTTAATAGAAGGTCACAGCTGAGATCAGCTTACAGGGCAAGAAGGTACAGGAGCCATGAACTGGTAGTAGCCCTTGATGGTAACTTCCGTGAATTGCTGGAAGCTGAGTGTGGAGGATGAAGTAGAGAGTGATAAACTGCGGATGCTCAAGTCTGGGGGAAGAGGCCACATTTATAAAACAGATTAAACTCTAGGAAACCTAGTAGGTTCCATGGTGCATTTCCAGGAAAGTTCTCACAACTCTGGGAAGAATAACCATTGTGAAATATACCTAGAATATTCTCCATTCCAAAGTCCTGCTCTCCATGCTAAAATATTATACCTGTGACTGATTCAGGTTGATGTATGGCAAAAACCGTCACAAAATTGTAAGTAATTATCCAATTTAAATAAATCAATATATTAAAAAAAAGATTTAACTAGAAACTCAGTCCTGCTGTAGAAGGGCATATTTTTCACACCAGCAGCTTCCTACATTATCTAACAGGTAAAAACAGAAATTCTGCCACTGAAATAGCACTTGTGGTGTACAATACCCAGAAACTAATTGCTTGAGGCTTAAATATTAGATTACAAAATGCTTCCCTTACCTAATGACTAAAAAGCAAATGAAGTGAGTTTCAGGATAACAGTGGATTACAGTTGAATAAACAGTCAGACACTGACTCTCTTTAAGGAAGGAAGACATGTCAAGAGAAGAAAAAAGGAAGCCTAAAAGAGGGCGGTTTGTTTGTTTCAGTCACTAAGTCATGTCCAACTCTTTGCGACCCAATGGACTGTAGCCAGCCAGCCTTCTCTGTGCATGGGATTTCCCAGGCAAGAATACTGGAGTGGGTTCATTTCCTTCTCAAAAAGAGGGATTAAATGGTTCCAATAAGGATAACAGATTTATCTATTTCTCCTTTCAGTTCTATGAATTTCTTCTATTCAGTTCAGTCACTCCGTCGTGTCTGAATCTGTGACCCCATGGACTGCAGCACACCAGGCCTCCCTGTCCATCACCAACTCCAGGAGCTTACTCAAACTCATGCCCATCGAGTCGGTGATGCCATCCAACCATCTCATCCTCTGTCATCCCCTTCTCCTCCAACCTTCAATCTTTCCCAGCATCACGGTATGTTCAAATGAGCCAGTTCTTTGTAGTCGGTGGGCAAAGTACTGGAGTTTCAGCTTCAGCATCAGTTCTTCCAATGAATATTCAGGACTGATCTCCTTTAAGATGGACTGATTGGATCTCCTTGCAGTCCAAGGGACTCTCAAGAGTCTTCTCCAACACCACAGTTCAAAAGCATCAATTCTTTGGCTCTCAGCTTTCTTTATTGTCCAACTCTCACATCCATACATGATCACTGGAAAAGCCATAGCTTTGATTGGACAGACCTTTTTTGAGTAAGTAATATCTCTGCTTTTTAATATTTTGTCTAGGTTGGTCATAGCTTTTCTTCCAAAGAGCAAGCGTCTTTTAATTTCATGGCTGCAATCACCATCTGCAGTGATTTTGGAGCCTCGAAAAATAAAGTCAGCCACTGTTTCCATTATTTCCCCATCTATTTGTCATGAAGTGATGGGACCGGCTGCCATGATCTTAGTTTTCTGAATGTTGAGTTTTAAGCCAACTTTTTCACTTTCATTAAGAGGCTCTTTAGTTCCTCTTTGCTTTCTGCCATAAGGGTGGTATCATCTACATATCTGAGGTTACTGATATTTCTCCTTGCAATCTTGATTCCAGCTTGTGCTTCATCCAGCCTGGCATTTCACATGATGTACTCTTCATATAAGTCAAAAAGCAGGGCAACAGTATACAGCCTTGATGTATTCCTTTCGCGATTTGAAGCCAGTCTGTTGTTCCATGTCAAGTAGTAATTGTTGCTTCTTAACCTGCACACAGGTCAAGGCTCCTTTGTCTTTAGAATTCTCCTGGCAAGGATACCAGACTGTGTAGTCATTCCCTTTTCTAAGGGATCTTCTCAACCCAGGAACTGAACCCAGGTCTCCCACATTGTAGGCAGATTCTTCACCATCTGAGTCACCAGGGAAACCTATCCATTTCTTACTATGCAATTTTTATTTTTGATAATTTTCCTTGTTCTGAAGCCTTTTTGTTGAATTATTGCAAAGTAGACTCAACTATGGTAACCCACTCCAGTATTCTCACCTGGAGAATCCCATGGATGGAGAAGCCTGGTAGGCTACAGTCCACGGGGTCGCAAAGAGTCGGACACAACTGAGTGACTGAACAGAGCAGACTCAACTATATGCTGTCTACAAGAAACCCCTTTTAAATATAAAGAATCATATAAGCTAAAAGGAAAGAAAAATATACATTTTGTTTTTCAGCTACAAAATCATGTCCAACTGTTTTGGACCCCATGTACTGTAACCTGCTGGGATCTTCTGTCCATGGGGTTTCCCATGGAATGGGTTGCCATTTCCTTTTCCTGGAGATCTTCCCAACCCAGTTATCAAAACTGGTGCTCCTGCCATGTCTCCTGCATTGCAGGTTGATTCTTTACTGATGACCCACTGGGGAAGCCATAAAATATACATTATGCTAACACTAATCAAAAGTAAGCTGGAGTAGTTATATTTGAGTTTTACACATAGGCCTCAAAACAAGGAAAATTATCTGGAATAAAGGGTAGCATTAAATAATGAGAGTTAAAAACTGATAGAACTGAAAGGAGAAAGAGAAATCCACTATTATTGTAAGAGACTTCAATATCTCTTCATTATTTAGCTAGAAAGGGAAGAAAATATGAAAAGATAATGTTAACCCAAATAACATTATCAGTCAACTTAATGTAAGTGATATTCATATAATACAGTGAATAGGCATTTTTTATGAAGCCCTTATGGACTATTCACCAGCATGGAACATACTTTGTGCAA